>NC_041216.1:11098537-11100196 GCF_002837175.3 Physeter macrocephalus | reverse complement strand
ACCGCGAAAAAAAAAAAAAAAAAAAGAGCATTTAGGTTTCATTAATTTATTTATTGTTTAAAAAGTTATAATTCTCATATGTGCTCATTATAAACATCTCAAATGAAAGCCAAAAAAGTCACAGCCATTATGGTAAACAGTATGGAGATTCCTCAAAAAATTAAAAATAGAACTACCATATGATCCAGCAATCCCACTCCTGGGTGTATATCCAAATGAAATGAAATCAGGATCTTGAAGAGATATCCGTACTCTCATGTTCCCTGCAGTGTTATTTACAACAGCCAAGATATGGAAGCAACCCAAGTGTCCGTTGCCAGATGACTGGATAAAGAAGACGCAGTATATATACAATAGAATATTATTCAGCAGTGAGAATAAAGGAAATCCTGCCATTTGCTACAAGCTGGGTGAAGCTGGAGGATGTTATGCTAAGTGAAATAAGTCAGACAGAGGAAGATAAATACTGTATGATCTCACTTATATATGGACTCTTAAAAAAAAAGAAAGGAACTCATAGAAGCAGAATGGTGGTTACCAGGCGCTAGAGGGGTGAGGGAAATGGGGAGATGTTGGTCAAAGGGTACACAGCTGCGTTAGGTAGGATGAATGAGTCTAGAGATGCAATGTACAGGCAGGATAACCACACTTAATACTACTGTACTGAGCACTGGAAATACACTAAGAGAGTAGGTTCCAGGTGCCTTCATCACACTACAAAAAAGGTAACTATATGAGGAGATGATATGTTAATTAGCTTGACCATGTATATGTAGTAATCATTTCACTATGTATATGTGTATCAAATCATCACATTGTATGCCTTAAATATATATATAACTTTTATTCTTAAATATATAAATAAATTTAAAAGAAAACCCCCAAAGTCAAACATGGATGTCTTCTCTCAGCCCACATCTGTTGCTGTACAACTTAATTTTCTCCTTCAATGAAATATCACAAATGGGGACATCCGTGGTCGTGCAGTGGTTAAGAATCCGCTTGCCAATGTGGGGGTTCGATCCCTGGGCCGGGAAGATCCTATATGATGCGGAGCAAGTAAGCCTGTGCACCACAACTACTGAGCCCAAGTGCCTAGAGCCCATGCTCTGCAACAAGAGAAGCCACTATAATGAGAAGCCCACACACCACAATGAAGAGTAGCCCCTGCTTGCCACAACTAGAGAAAGCCCTAGCGCAGCAAAGAAGACCCAATGCAGCCAAAAATAAATAAACAAAAATAAAAATTATTTTTAAAAAATCACAAACTATACCTTCAGCTCTACTGCATCCATTTTACCAGCTGCATAGTATTTCATAATGTAATTTTTTTTTTCCTGCATCCCCCTTATTAGGGAATATTTATTTTGTTTGTAATTTTTTCACTATTTCATATAAGGCTTCAATAAATATTTTTACAGAAATGTCTTTGGGCTTAAAAAAAAAAAAAAGAAATGTTTTTGTCCCCTTATGAAAGTATTTTTCTTTTTTGTAATTTATTTTTTTACTTATGAAAGTATTTTTCTTTTTTTTTTTTTTTTTTTTTTGTGGTATGCGGGCCTCCCTCCGCTGCGGCCCCTCCCCCTGCGGAGCACAGGCTCCGGACGCGCAGGCCCAGCGGCCACGGCTCACGGGCCCAGCCGCTCCGCGGCATGCGGG
>NC_041216.1:11073041-11098413 GCF_002837175.3 Physeter macrocephalus | reverse complement strand
CAGACCGGGGCGCAAACCCGGCTCCCCTGCATCGGCAGGCGGACGCGCAACCACCGCGCCACCAGGGAAGCCCTTCTTTCTTTTTTTTTAAAAAAACTTATTTATTTATTTTGGCTGCACCGGGTCTTAGTTGCGGCACTCGGGATCTTAGTTGCAGCATGCAGGCTTCTTAGTTGCGGCATGCGAACTCTTAGTTGCTGCATGCATACAGGATCTAGTTCCCCGACCACGGATCGAAACCAGACCCCCAGCACTGGGAGCGTGGAGTCTTACCCAGTGGACCAACAGGGAAGTCCCCATGAAAGTATTTTTCAATGATAGATTCCCTGGAATAGAATTTCTGCACCTAAAGACATATAAATGTTAAATTCATGCTTTTCTTTAGTAAGTTAAATATTTATCAAAGGCTTATAATGCTATGTATTCTTACTGGTGCTGAGAACACAACAGTGGGTATGACAGATGAGGTCCTTGCCATCATAGAGGTTACATTCTTGGGGGTGGGGAGGGGAAGGCGAGAAAGCAAATAATTCAAGTGTTAAGACACACAAATTGCTCTCCAAAATGGTTGCCCAATTTCAAATCCATTAGTAAAATATAAGGGTATACAAATACACACAAACACTTCATCACCAACACAGGCCATCATGAACCTTTTTTAATTTTGTCAATCTGATAGATGAGAAAATTGTATTCTTTTGTTGTATTTTTGTAAATTTGCATAGTAGGGATTTTAAAGCTCTTTTTATCTTTCTCAGCCATTTCTTTTGTGAATTGCCTATTTGTATTCTTTATTTTTCTATTAAGTTGTTTATTTATAGGTGCTCTGTGCTTACACTATGTTTATCAGTTATATATGTTATAAATATTTTCTCCCAATCTAACATTTGTCTTTTAACTTAGTTTTGGACTCTTTTCTGGTCCATAACTTTATATTTTTTTCTCATCAAATTCATCAATTTTTTACATCATGGCTTCTGTTTTTTGGTCCGTTAGGAACACCTTCCTCAACCCCACATTATAAACTTATTCACCCTTTTTTTTCCTGAGTTTTAATGGTTTTAGGTTTAACATTTAAATCTTCAAGGGAGCTGAACTCCATCTGGATGAGAATGCATCATCTATCTGAGAACTGTCACTCCTCAGTCATGAGCGACATGGGGCGGGTCCTTAAATCTGATGGCCCTGTGTTCCCTGCTACAGAGGTTGATACATACTGAGCCATCCTTAAACAAAGAACTCTTTTCCAAATAATCCTGCAAAAAAATCACTGCAAACTCCAAAAATGGACTGCCTTAGTTCAAATTCCAGCTCCACTACTTAATAATTGTGTGAATCGGGGCAAATTACTTAACCCTTCTGGGGTTCTCTTGGTGCCCTCATCTGCAAAACAAGGATAAGGACAGCACATAACCCATCCTGTTGGTGTGAAGATTAATTGAGCCATTGCGTGTGAAGTGTTTAGAACAACAGTCAACCAACTACAACTCATGGGCTACCCATTTTTATAGATCTCACTAGCTGGGGCTTCCATGGTGGTTCAGTGGTTAAGAATCCGCCTGCCAACACAGGGAACATGGGTTCGATCCCTGGCCGGGGAAGATCCCATATGCCACGGAGCAGCTAAGCCCATGCACCACAACTACTGAGCCTGTGCTCTAGAGCCCGCGAGCCACAACTACTGAGCCTGCATGCTGCAACTACTGAAGACCGCGTGCCTAGAGCCCAAGCTCCGCAACAAGAGAAGCCACAGCAATAAGAAACCCACGCACCACAACGAAGAGTAGCCCCTGCTCGCCCCAACTAGAGAAAGCCAGCGAGCAGCAACGAAGACCCAACGCAGCCAAAATTAAATAAATTAAATAACTTAAAAAAAAAAAAACAGAACTCACTAGCTGAAAGTGGTTTTTACATTAAAAAAAAATTTTATTGGAGTATAGTTGATTTACAATGTTGTGTTAGTTTCTGCTGAACAGCAAAGTGAATCATACATATACATATATCCACTCTTTTTTAGATTCTTTTCCTATATAGGTCATTATAGAGGTTTTTACATTTATAATTTTATAAAAAATTAGTGGAAACTTGTTTTCTGTCCTGTTAGATACATCCCTATTTGATAGTGTCAATTTTGGCTCTTGACATGCAAATCTTAAAACATTTACTGTCTGGGTTTTTACAGAAAAAGTTTGCCAACCCCTGGTTCAGTCTGATTCCTGACCCCTAGCAAGAGCTCAGTGAATGTTAAGTATTTATTAAATGGGAAAAGATAAGTATTTTTGTCTGTTTTTACAGATGGTGAAATTGAAGTTTAGAGATGGAAGTGACCCTGGCCACTGCTATGATTCTTGCAGTATTGCTCTGTGATGTTTGGGATGCTGTGAGGGTGCCCTCGGGACCACCCATACAGATGCCTTCTTAATCATCACTTAGTCATTGGGAGTCATGTTGGAAAAGACTTAGAGACTTCCTGGCCTCAGCACAGGAGGTGAGGTACAAATTCCCTTCACTTGAAGATCTCCCCTCAAACTGTCTGGGGATTCTAGCAGCCCTGCATCATCTACCCATCACACATTCATAAAATAATATTTATGGAGAAACTCTGGACTTCGCTGCTTTCCTGCTGGGGCTGCGGGTGGAACAGCTAGGCAGCTGGTGGGCTCCTGCCCACGGCCTCACTGCTGCAGCTCAGAATGGGACAGAAAGCTCTGCTGGAAGATGATGGATGGTGGATGCTGAGAACAGCTGGAGAGACAAGAGAGCTGACCACATGCTGACCCCCGAACAGAGGTTTGTGTGCCCATGAAATTGAAGGCTGTTTCCCTGTGAACTGGGCATCGTAAATCTGTACTGGTTTAAAAGTTCAGGGTTTGGAGTCAGGCGACCTGGATTTGAATCCCAGCTCTAGCTGCTATATATGTGGCCTTGGGCCAACTGCTTCCTCCCCCAGGCATGGAAGCAGAAGTGACCTTAACAACCATCCAGGCTGAAGCCTTCATTTGCAGTTGAGAAACTGTTATGAAACCATGTCCCCCTAAAATTCATATGTTGAAGTCCTAACCCCCAATACCTCAAAATGTGGCCTTATTTGGACATAGAGCCTTACAGAGGTAATCAAGTTAAAATGAGGTCATTAGTGCGGGCCCCAATCCAATATGACGAGAGAAAGAAATCTGGAGACAGACATGCACACAGAGAGAACACCAATTGAAGATGAATGAAGAAATTGGATGATGATTCTATATGCCAAGTACGAGCAAGATCTCCTGCAAACCACCAGAAGCTGGGGGGAGAGGCATGGAACAGATTTTTTCCTCACAGTCCTAAGAAGGAACCAACCCTGTCGACACTTTGATCTCAGACTTCTAGCCTCCAAAACTGTAAGAAAATAAATTTCTGTTCTTTAATCCAACCTGTCTGGGACTTCCCTAGCAGTCCAGTGGTTAAGACTCTGCATTTCCAATGCAAGGGGTGCAGGTTCAATCCCTGGTTGGGGAACTAAGATCCTACATGCTGTGAGGTGCAGCCAAAAAATAATAATAATAAATTAATTTTAAAAAAATAAACCAAGGGAGGGAGACGCAAGAGGAAAGAGATATGGGAACATATGTATATGTATAACTGATTCACTTTGTTGTAAAGGAGAAACTAACACACTATTGTAAAACAGTTATACTCCAATAAAGATGTTAAAAAAAGAAATAAATAAAATAAAAATAAAAAAATAAACCAACCAATCTGTGGTACTTTGTTATGGCAGCCTTAGTAAACTGCTACACAAACTGAAGCCAGGTGACCTGTGTTCTGTAGACCTGTAGAATTAGCTGTGTCACAACACTTAATCCTGTCTTAAGCTCAATTTCCTCATTTATAAATTGAGATCAGGATCCTACCAATTCAACAAATATTTTGGTCTCCTCTTGTGTTCCAGGTTCTGGGAACTCAGAAGCAAATAAAACCCTGTTCCTGCCCTTGGAGAAAGCACAATGGGGGCACAACTCTGCAAATTTTTTGCAGTTTATAATGTAGTAAAAGATTATCAGCAGGTTGATAGAAATCAGTATAGAGTACAGTGGGAGCAGGGAGGAAGGAAAGGTTGATCCTCCCTGGGAGGTACTAGGTGACATGTGTGCTGGGTATTGAAAAATGGGTTGGTGTTCACCAGGCTGGCAAGGCAAGGCAGGAGGGGTAGGTGAGGCATTCTAGGCAGAAGGAACAGCTTGGGCAAAAACCCAAAGGCATGAAACAGCAAGATGAGTTTGAGAAATTGCAAGTCATTCAGTAGTGTCAGTCCTCCAGCAAAGTAGACAGATGGGAAGTAAGGCTGCCCCTGAGTGTTAGCCTGGTCAATGGAGTAGACCTGGGGTCACATTGCCTCCTATCAGGCATCCAGTGTGAACATGGGTGCTCTGGACCTCAGCTTCCTCATTTATTCATTCATCTGACTATTCAACACCTACTCTGTGCTGGGCACTGTGTTGAATGTTCATAATACAATGGCAAACAGGGTAGTCAGGGCTGATAGGTCCTTGCGATCATGGAGCTTCAAGTCTATTGGGAAAGAGACTATAAAACAAATAGTGTGGGTTTTTTTTTTCCTTTGAGGTTAAACTTTTTTTTTTAACTGATATATAGTTTATTTACAATGTCGTGTTAGTCACAGGTGTACAGCACACTGATTCAGGTATATATATTCTTTTCCCTTATAGGTTATTACAATATATTGAATACAGTTCCCTGTGCTATACAGTAGGTCCTTGTTGGTTATCTAAAAACAAATAATGTTTATTAGGGTTAGGTTTAGCTGCAAATGCAATTAAGCCCAAACTAACTGTGTCTGGGTGGTGGTTCAGGATTTGTATGTCATTCTATTGCCAAGATATAAGTTTCTTCTATTTTTATGGCTCCACCATACTTGGTCTATAACCTCACGGTGCAAGAAGCCAGATCTACACTCCAGGAAGGAATTAAAAAGAAGTGAAAGAGGCATGAGCCATCACACAAAGTTCCTTAATAAGAGTTTATGCTTAGGACTCTTAAGAAGAGTCTCTTAAGAATAGAGTACTTCCATCTCCATCCCATTGGCCAGAGCACTGTCATATGGCCACACTAGATAGATGCAAGGAAGTCTGGGAAATGCAGTCTTTATTCTAGGTGGCTTTGTGCCAGTTGAATACCTGGAATTCTATTATCAGAGAAGAAGAGGAGGAAACTAACAGGCTCTGCCATGCAAATGTAACAGGAAATTGTGTTGAAATTTTTTGTTGACCAGATTTGGGGATTTGGCCCCAAAGGGGGACAAAGGTGCTAAGTGCCTCAAATTCTGAAAAGAACCACAATAACTGGGGAACCTCCAGATAGGGCCGACTTCAGGCATGTGAACTCTGCAATCTCAAGGGGCCCTGTCCTCCCCAGGGCCTCAGGCTTGGTTAATGCTCTGCTGTCACCATCCTGACATTCTTTATCATTCCATCTTTGAACTCGTGTTTTGTATGAGGAATCTGAGGGAACGATGAAGCACGCACAAGAGCAGAATAGATAAGCACAATATGTGTCTGCCATTCCTCGCCGCCTCCATTTGCAGATAGTGTTCACGAGGCCCCATGAGCACAGGTGTCCAGTGGACCCATGATGTGCGGGAATTCAGCAGGATTCAGTGAGTGCAAAGTAAGGGGGTTACATCTATGGAGTAAGCAGGAGCTTTGATAGTCCCAACAGGTCATGGTTCCTGTTCAAACCAGAACTTGATTGGAATGAAGAAAGAAGGTGATGGCATTCTAAGAAACACAAATGACCAGGGCACCCTTCCATATCCTTTCTTACTTCCCTGTATTAGCCAATCACCCTGAAAAGGACAACAAGAAGGAAAGGGAAAGATAGGCAACTCACTGGTCATTTCATACCTTATTTATCAGTATTTCATATGATTAACTATTAGTAGTAGTGCTTACTATTTAGATTAACATTATTATTATATATAATATGTATTATTATTATATTTCATTTCTTTCCTTATTCATCAGTAAGTCAAAGGTAGATGGTGTTGATAGAATCTGTGCACATCCAGAAGTGAAATAAAAGCAGCTGAGTAGGTTCAATACAGTGTTTCCATTATTCTGGTAAAATCAAAATACATATGCAGGTACAAATTATGAAATACAAATTGTGCAAGTTTGGTGAGTTAAATGCTCTTGTATCTGCATTTAAAAGCAGAATTTTAGGGAATTCCCTGGCGGTCCAGTGGTTAGAACTCCTCACTTCCACTGCAGGGGGAACAGGTTTGATCCCTGGTCGGGGAACTAAGATCCTTCAAGCTATGTGGCACGGCCACAAAATAAATTTAAGAAAATATAAGAGCAGAATTTTATATAAAATGTAAAAATATAACGTATAAAAGTACATAAACATAGGGACTTCCTGGTGGTCCAGTGGGTAAGACTCTGCGTTCCCACTGCAGGGGGCCTGGGTTCCATGCCTGATTGGGGAACTAGATCCCACTGCATGCCACAACTAAGAAGGCTGCATGTCACAACTAAGACCCGGCACAGCCAAAATAAATTAAAAAAAAAAAAAAAGAGCTGTTTATTTTTTTTTAAAGTACATAAATATGTAAAGAATGGCAAATTTAATTTAATAATTTATCATTTTAATTTTTTTACTTAAATGACATTAAAAAGCAAACGAAAAACACCATGACAAGTCAAGAGCAAGACCACACATTATTAGCATTATGTTTTCAAGGTTCATTTAAGCTGTAGCCTGTATCAGTACTTCATTCCTTTTCATTGCAGAATAAAATTCCATCGTGTGAATATACATTTTATTTATCCATTTATCAGTTGATGGAGATTTGGGTTGTTTCCACTTTGGGGATGTTATGAGTAATGCTTCATTTATAAACATTTGTGTACAACTTTTTGTGTGGATATAATGTTTTCAATTCTTTTGAGTATATACCTAGGAATGGAATTGCTGGGTCATATGGTAACTTTAACATTTTAAGTAACTGCCGAACTCTTTTCCAAAGCAGCTGTACCATTTCACATTCCTACTAGCAGTGTATGAGAGTCCTAATTTCTCAACATCCTAGCCAACACTTATTATCTACCCTTGTGATTATCGCCATCCTAGTGGGGTTGGCTAATGTTTTCTGTAGAGGGCAGGCAGTTACTCCAATATGATGATGTAGTGTACAAGCAGCCATAGACAATACAGAATGAATGAGTGTGACTGTTTCCAAAAAAACTTTATTTAGGGCTTCCCTGGTGGCGCAGTGGTTGAGAGTCCGCCTGCCGACGCTAGGGGACACGGGTTCGTGCCCCGATCCGGGAAGATCTCACGTGCCGCGGAGCGGCTGGGCCCGTGGGCCATGGCCGCTGAGCCTGCGCGTCCGGAGCCTGTGCTCCGCAACGGGAGAGGCCACAGCAGTGAGAGGCCCGCGTACCGAAAAAACAAACAAACAAACTTTATTTACAAAAACAGGGCTGGGAAATCTGGCCCAGAGGCCATAGTTTGCTGATCCCTGTTGTAGATTATTGTAACGTGTCAAATCCGACACATATTTAATATCTGAAAGTGACTGAGGATTTGTGGACTCTGACCTAGAAGTCATATCATTAAGGGCTTTATTGCTCGGCTGGGGGTAAAGATGGAAGAAATAAGGAACTATCATGTTTGTTACACCAGCAATAACAATGAAATGGTATAACTGCTATGGAAACTCGTTGTATGAGTGCCTAACCTAATTCAAGATGAGGATGAAAATATGGGGGCAGGGAGAAGCAATCTGGAGGCTGAAGCCTGAAGAGTGAACAGCATGTGGTTGCAGGAAGAGAAGTGGAAGAGTGTCCAGGTGGAGAAAACCCAGTAGCAAGAACAAGATTACTATGTTTGAAGGAAAAGAGAAAAAGTTCAGTGTTGCTGGAACCCAGTGTGCAAGGAAAGGTGAGAGCGGTGTAGGGGGCTGGGTGTTAAAGTCCCTTATTTTTTTTTTTAAATACATTTATTTATTTTTATTTTTGGCTGTGATGGGTCTTCGTTACTGCGTGGGGGCTTTCTCTAGTTGCACTGCGCAGGGGCTACTCTTCGTTGCAGTGCGTGGGCGTCTCACTGTTGCAGAGCACGGGCTCTAGGCGCCCGGGCTTCAGTAGTTGTGGCACGCGGGCTCAGTAGCTGTGGCTCGCAGGCTCTAGAGCGCAGGCTCAGTAGTTGTGGCGCACGGGCTTAATTGCTCCACAGCAAGTAGGATTTTTCCCGACCAGGGCTCGAACCCGTGTCCCCTGCATTGGCAGGCGGATTCTTAACCCCTGTGCCACGAGGTAAGTCCTAAAGTCCCTTATAAACCAAGATAAGGAAACTTGAGTCTGAGGGTAACAGGAAGCTGTGAAAAGATTTAAGAGCTCTGTTCCAAAGAGTCTTGCTGCACAGACACCTTCACTATAAAATGGAAAAGTTAATATCTACTTCCTAGTGTTACTGTGGCAATGAAATACAATTATGTTCATAAACTACTTAGCACAATGCCTAATAGGAAATACACAGCAAAACTGTCATCAGTAGCAGAAGTAATAGAAGTGCCCCATAAATCATATGTGATTAGATACCTAAGGGAGTAAATCAGAAGTAACAGAGGCGGGGCTTCCCTGGTGGCGCAGTGGTTTAGAGTCTGCCTGCCGATGCAGGGGACGCGGGTTCGTGCCCCGGTCCAGGAAGATTCCACATGCCGCAGAGCGGCTGGGCCCGTGAGCCATGGCTGCTGAGCCTGCGCGTCCGGAGCCTGTGCTCCGCAACGGGAGAGGCCACAACAGTGAGAGGCCCGCGTACCGCAAAAAAAAAAAAAAAACTAATAAACTGGCCCCATAAGCCTTGTGGATTCATATCTTATCCTGTCTTTCATTTATCATGTCATTTATCATGTCTTTCAAAATGTGCTCCAAATACAAATCTTAAAACCTTTCCTATAACAGGGATAAAGTGTACTAATTGCTTCAGGGAATATAAAAAAAAAAAAAAAAAAAAAAAGAAGTAACAGATGTGGCCTTATAGCATGTTTTCTTTTGCCAGAACTGTATTTTACAAGTTTAAAATTTAGTTGCTAACATTTAAAAATCTGGAATTTTTACATACATTTTAGATTCCCAGTTTCTCTTAAAATCAGAAGACCTGGCAACTTTGGTCACATAACCAGATGGCAGAGATCTGAAGAGTTGTCTGGTGGCAGCTCTCCCACTAAGAGGCACCAACTCTCAATTTTCCCCAGTCCCCACCTGGCCCACTTCTTCATTCATTGATGATATCTGCCTAAATCCTCCAGGAATCTGAATTTGAGAATCAGGGAGGAAATTAACTGTGTGACCGAGGATTTAGGAAGCAACCAAAACTCTGATGCCGGGTACCTGAGAGTGATCTCAAGCAACAAGCCAGGACCCTGATCAGTTGCATTGTGGTCTCTTTGCAAAAAGGCTGAGGGAATGGTAGGGGGCCTAAGCCAAGAGCAGAGAGATAGAAATTGACCATGTCCCTCTATCTTAGAAATGTTTTGGTTACTGGTAACACAGGCAAGTTTCAGCTAGCTTAAGCAGAAAAGGGAATTCTATGAAAAGGTGACCAGAGAGGCTGTGGTTCAAGATGGCAACCTGACCCTTGAATTACATTCTGTCTGGAAACCCAATTAAAATGATAGAAAGTGACTTTCCTGGTGGCACAGTGGTTAAGAGTCCACCTGCCAATGCAGGGGAAAGGGTTCAAGCCCTGGTCCGGGAAGATCCCACATGCCGCAGAGCAATCAAGCCCGTGTGCCACAACTACTGAGCCTGTGCTCTAGAGCCTGCGAGCCACAACTACTGAGCCCTTGTGCCTGTGTCCCTAGAGCGCGTGCTCCGCAACAAGAGAAGCCACCGCAATGAGAAGCCCCGCGCACCGCAGCGAAGAGTAGCCCCCGCCCACCGCAACTAGAGAAAGCCCGCGCACAGCAATGAAGACCCGCTGCAGCCAAAAATAAATAAATAAAATAAATAAATTTATAAAAATAAATAAATAAAATAAAATAGAAAAATATTTAGAAATTATGTATCTGCACCTTAAAAAAATAGGAGATTCATTCAATAGTGAACTGGAAGTTTCAACAAATTTCAGGATGATGGCAAATGGATGGCAAAGAGTTGACTGAGGAAGCATAACCCAGAAAGCAGCAAATCAGAAAATGTGGAGAGAGGACTGTAGGAAAAGAGAATCTATAATCCTGGCAGAATTCTAGAAAGGTTCCTGACTGGGAAATGAGAATTGGGATAAAGGGTTGGCATCGGAAATGGGCTGTAAATGTAGGTACTAATTGAATGTCGCACCCAAAGGCTCTTCCACCACCCAGAGCGGAAGGCTATAATGGAGGGCTCCTCTCTAAAGCAACTGAACAGTCTCTGGAGACTATGAAGACAGCTGGAGTGGGAGCTACTGCTCCAGTAAATCTCTCCTTTAGAGGCCCTCCGGCACCATGACGGCCCCTCCCACTCCTCCAGAAAGGAGGTCTTCAGTCAGAAAGCCTCTGGCAAGTTCATGCAAGTCCTTGCCTTTCCATTGCCTCTTTCTTTCTTTCTTTTTTTTTTTTTTGGCTGCGTTGGGTCTTGGTTGCTGCATGCAGGCTCTCTCTAGTTGCGGCGAGTGGGGGTTACTCTTCGTTGAGGTGCACAGGCTTCTCTTCGCGGTGGCTTTTCATGTTGCAGAGCACGGGCTCTAGGCTCACTGGCTTCAGTAGTTGTGGCGCACCGGCTTAGCTGCTCCGCGGCATGTGGGAATCTTCCTAGACCAGGGATTGAACCCTTGTCCCCTGCATTTTCAGGCGGATTCTTAACCACTGTGCCACCAGGGAAGTCCCTCCATTGCCTCTTTCTTAGAACTGTACACCACACAACGCTTCCCAAGGCTTCCCTCTTTCATTTGATGAAAGCCTGCTGGGTGCAAGCGTGAAAGAGGAAGGCCAAGATAAACAAGTAGAAAAAAAGATCACAGAGGTAGCAAAGATAATTTAGCGACCCTAGTTAGTATCCTTGGAAAAATTCGAAGTTATTGTAAGCCATGAAACAGCAACAGCATGCTTTTTAAAATGAACTGAATAAGACTTCTTGGAATTAATAATATGCTTAGTTTTCAAAAAACAGTGCAGTTGAAGAATTTTAAATAAAAGTTCTCAGAATGTAGAACTGAAAAGACAGGCAGAACATTTGAGAGCTGACCCAAGAATGAATAGAAAGCTTGAATCACGGATCATCAAGAAGAGGTCGGAAAGTGACTAAAGCTCTATTATTTTTTTAAAAAGGTATGAGGTCAGATGTTCAATGAGGAACAGGTTACTTAAGTGATCTCAAAGTAATGCCCCATAAATATTTATTAATTTCAAAGAGAAAAAATTGTAACTTTGCAGTGAAGAAACTTGGAGGACACCAACTTAATCAAATGGTCAAAGTTAACATCACCATGATTGGGACAAGCTGATTTTATCAGGGTACTATGCATTGAAAAGGACACAGCTCATTTCTGTGATAGTCCTGCTGAAAAGACATAACCTGAATCCAATCATGAGGAAACATCAGACAAAACCATCTGAAGGATATTCTACAAGATAACTGACCTGGACTCTTCCAAAATGCCAAGGTCAAAAAAAAACAAATAAAGGCTGAGGAACTATTTCAGATGAAAAGAGATTAAAGACAGGACAATTAAATGCAACTCATGCTCTTAGATTAGATCTTGCACCTGGGGAAAAATAGCTCCTAGGGCATTATTGCAACAATTGATGAAATTTGAATATGGATTATATATTAGGTAGTAGTCATGCACTAATATTAAATTTCCTGATTTTTACAGCTGTACTGTGGTTATATAAGAGTGTCCTTGTTTTACATGTGGGAAGGTGGGAAAGAGAGAGAGAAAGGATGAGAGAATTATGTAGGGCAAAATGTAAACAATTATTGAATCTGAAATTCCTTGTTCTTTTTTTTAGTAAAATTTATTTATTTACATATTTATTTTTGGCTGCGTTGGTTCTTCGTTGCTGCGCACAGGTTTTCTCTAGTTGCGGTGCGCAGGCTTCTCACTGCAGTGGCTTCTCTTATTGCAGAGCATGGACTCTAGGCGCACAGGCTTCAGTAGTTGTGGCACGTGGGCTCAGTAGTTGTGGCTCACAAGCTCTAGAGTGCAGGCTCAGTAGTTGTGGCGCACGGGCTTAGTTGCTCCGCAGCATGTGGGTTCTTCCCGGACCAGGGCTTGAACCGTGTCCCCTGTATTGGCAGGTGGATTCTTAACCGCTGTGCCACCAGGGAAGTCCTGAAATTCCTTGTTCTTATGACTCTTCTCTAAGTATAAGATTATATCAAAATAAATAAAAAATCATTTTAAAAGATGCCAGATTTTTTCTCTCTACTCATGAAAAATCAAGTATATCTAAGGTTATTTTAGATCATAAAATTGAAAGCCTCACAATTTATTTATATGAAACTAGAATAACCTTACTATGTAGACTTGATAAAGAAGCATACAAAACTACATACCAAATCACATTATATAGATGTAAAAGTTCTTAATGAAACTTCGGTGGCTTCCCTGGTGGCGCAGTGGTTGCGCGTCCGCCTGCCGATGCAGGGGAACCGGGTTCGCGCCCCGGTATGGGAAGATCCCACATGCCGCGGAGCGGCTGGGCCCGTGAGCCATGGCCGCTGAGCCTGCGCGTCCGGAGCCTGTGCTCCACAACGGGAGAGGCCACAACAGAGGAAGGCCCGCATACCACAAAAAAAAAAAAAAAAAAAAAAAAAACTTTGGCAATTCAAATTCAGCAACATATTAAGAAAATAATACACTATGGTCAAATAGACTTAATCCTAGGTATATGAATGCATTAACTATGAGAAACTATACTGACATAACTTAAAGAAAACCCATAAGATTATATGAATTGAGGCTGAAAAGGCATTAGCAATTGTTCCTAATAAAAACTCTTAAGTAAAGTATGAATAAATGAAATGACAGTTCGTAGCAGTTGTACTAATAATAGCCAAATATTCATCAACAGGAGATGTGAAAAATGAATGTCTTATATTTAAATAGTGTAATATCATAGAGCAATGAAAAAGAACCAGCTCTCACTCTACACAATAACATAGGTGAATTTAATGGATACAATATTGAGTGAAAGAAGCCAGATGTCAAAGAGTACATACCATATGGTTACATTTATATGAAATTTTAAAATAGGCATAGGGCTTCCCTGGTGGCGCAGTGGTTGAGAATCTGCCTGCAAATGCAGGGGACACGGGTTCGAGCCCTGGTCTGGGAAGATGCCACATGCCGTGGAGCAACTGGGCCCGTGAGCCACAACTACTGAGCCTGCGCTCTAGAGCCCGCAAGCCACAACTACTGAAGCTACTGAACTACTGTGCTCCACAACAAGAGAGGCCGCGACAGTAAGAGGCCCACGCACCGCGATGAAGAGTGGCCCCCGCTCACCACAACTAGAGAAAGCCCTCGCACAGAAACGAAGATCCAACACAGCCAAACATAAATTAATTAATTAATTAATTTTAAAAAAACAGTAAAAAAATAAAATAAAATAAAAATAGGCATAATTGCTCTATCATGATAGAAAGTTGAGGGGTATTGCTGGGAAGGGCAAGAGAGAAGCTTCTGGGGTGCTGGAAATGTTCTCTATTTTGATCTAAGAGACAGTTCCATGGGTATGTTCATTTCTAAAATTTAAGGAGATATACATTTAAGATTTGTGCACTGTATTGGTTCTATGTTATACCTCATTAATTCCTTTAAATATGGATAAATTAAAATACTTAAATATGATTTTTTTTTAAAGCCCAACAACTTATTAATCAAACATCAACAGCAAGCATCATTCTAAATGGTTGAACCCTGGGACTTCCCTGGTGGTCTGGTGGCTAAGACTCCGCGCTCCCAATGCAGGAGGCCCGGGTTCGATCCCTGGTCAGGGGACTAGATCCCACATGCTGCAACTAAAGATCCTGCATGCTGCAACTAAGACCTGGTACAGCCAAATAAATAAATGTTAAAAAAAAAAAAAAGTTTGAACCCTAAAACCATTTTCATCAAAATTGGCAAAAGATTGGGATATCTACTTAAATGTTATTACTCAACATTGTTTTCAGAGGTTTTATCAAATTAGGCAAGAAAATGAAGTAACTAATATAAATATTGGAAAACAAAGGATAAAATTGTTATTTCCAGATTCCTTGAAGCCTCCACCCCACTTTTTTGGTTCCCTTACTGCAAAATATCTCAAAATAATAATCTAGTCTTATTGCCTCCACTTTTTCTCCCATTTTCTCTTAAATGTACTCTAATCAGGCTTTTGTCCCCATTCCTCCACTGAAACAAGGCCACTGATGACCTTCATGTTGCCAAATCGAATAGTCAAATTTCAGCCGCCTCTACCTGCCAGATGAGCCGTTTCTGACCCAGCTGATGACTTCCTTCTCCCAGAAACCCTTTCTTCACTTGGCAGGTGGGGCACCACACTCCTGGTCCTCCTACCTCTTTGCCTTCTCTTCCTCTGTATTCTTTGCTGG
Source organism: Physeter macrocephalus (assembly GCF_002837175.3). NCBI lineage: Eukaryota > Metazoa > Chordata > Mammalia > Artiodactyla > Physeteridae > Physeter > Physeter macrocephalus. Next base: position 11,083,831 of record NC_041216.1, on the reverse strand, counting down.
ATCTTCCTCACTTTTTCAACCTCTAAGTGTTAAAATTCCCCAAGACACAGTCCTTAGATCCCTTCTTATCTACATTCTCTTCCTGGGTTGTTTCATCCAATTCCATGGCTTCAAATTCTGTTTCTATTCTGACAATCCCAGATTTGTATCACCAGCTCTGACTTTTCCCCTGACCTCCAGACAAGGAATTCCACTGCCACCTAAACTTTTCCACTTCGCAGTCCAAATAGGCACTTCAAACTTAACCTAATCAAAATGGAATCTTGAGGGATTTCCCTGACTGTCCAGCGGTTAGGACTCGACGCTTTCACTGTGGTGGCCCGGGTTCGATCCCTAGTCAGGGAACTAAGATACCGCAAGCCTCCCAGTGTGTCCAAACAAAAAAAAAAGGAATCTTGATTTTCCCTGCAAAGCCGGGTCCTCTCCCAATCTTCCCAATCTCATTAGTGACAGCTCCATTCACCGAGTTGTTCAGGCCAAAAATATAGTGACCTTCTTAATTCTTCTCCTTCTCTTATGTCTCCCCTTTCCAATCCATCCGCAACGCTGTCAGCTCTGTCTTCAAAATATACCCCTAACTGGGACACATCTTACACCGGTACAATCACTGGAAGAGCTGCCATCATCTCTCTACTGAATTATTTAATTTGGCTCCTAATTGCTTCCACCTTTGCCCCCATAGTCTATACTCAGCAGCCAGAGTGATACTTTTAAAACTGGTCACTGGGCTTCCCTGGTGGCGCAGTGGTTGCGAGTCCGCCTGCCGATGCAGGGGACACGGGTTCGTGCCCCGGTCCGGGAAGATCCCACATGCCGCGGAGCGGCTGGGCCCGTGAGCCATGGCCGCTGGGCCTGCGCATCCGAAGCCTGTGCTCCGCAACGGAAGAGGCCACAACAGTGAGAGGCCCGTGTACCGCAAAAAAACAACAACAATAAAATAGCCCTTCTGGTCACTCCCTACCTCTAAGCCTGCTTTATATTTCTTATGGCAGTTTATCGTCCCCTGATAGATATCGTCCCCTGATAGATTATTTATGCCTGATTATCTATCTCTCCCCACTAGATTGTAAGCTCTGTAAGGACAAGGAGTTTTCTATGTTTCATTTATCAATGGTATCCCAGCACCTAGAACCTTTGGCCTATAGTAGTCCTTGCCTGATAGTTGGTGTTCAATAAATATCTGTTGAATTAATGAATGCTGAATGATATTTTTATTTACTTAGGAAAACCCAGTAAACTCTAGTTAGAAAAACAAATAACAAAAAACACCAAATTAGCTGCGGTAGGTTGAATGGTGGCTCCTCCCAAAAGATATGTCTACCTCCTGGGACCTGTGAATGTGACCTTATTTGGGAAAAGAGTCTGCAGATGTAATTAAGCTAAGGATGTTGAGACAATCCTGGATTATCTGGGTGGGCCCCGAATCCAATGACAAGTGTCCTTATAAGAGAACACACAGAGCAGAGATGGACAGAGTAGAGACCATGTGAGACAGAGACAGAGATTACAGTTATTCAGCCACAAGCCAAGGAACACCTGGAGCCACCAGGAGCTGGAAGAGGCAAGGAAGGGTTCTTCCTCAAACAGCATGACCCTGCCACCTTGATTTTGGACTTCCAGCCCCCAGAACTGTGAGAGAGAAAAACTTCTGTTGTTTTAAGCCACAAAGTGTGTCATAATTTGTTATGGCAGCCTTAGGAAACAAATACACTACCAGACTATCAAGGGAATTTGGCAAGAAGGATGACTACAAGATAATGACAACGGATGACAAAATCAATAGTTGCGGTGGCTTCTCTTTTTGTGGAGCACAGGCTCTAGGCGCACAGGCTTCAGTAGTTGCAGCACACGGGCTCAGTAGTTGTGGTTCGTGGGCTCTAGAGCACAGGCTCAGTAATTGTGGCACACAGGCTTAGCTGCTCCACAGCATGTGGGATCTTCCCGGACCAGGGCTCGAACCCGTGACCCCTGCATTGGCAGGCGGACTCTTAACCACTGTGCCACCAGGGAAGCCCTACAATTATTTCAGACTTCATGCAGAAGAGTAACATTTTGCACCAGCCAAGAAAATGATAAAAAAAGAATAAGGATGGGGTCTTGCCATACCAGCTAATAAAACTTGCAGTAAAGAAGTTGACAAATATTATAACTTAATATATTAAATACTATAAAATTAAAAGAACCAAGCAGAATCCAGAAATAGATTTATGTACACACACACACACACACACACACACACACACGCACACACATTTATATATGTGTACATATGGCAAGGGTAGCATTTCATTTCAGATCAAAAATATGGTCATTTATGAAATGATGTTAGCACAAGTGGTATTAGCCTGCTCTAGCAGATAACAAAGCTGGGTTTTTCCCCCTCTCATTATATCAAAAGTTAATTCCAGTTGGACTAAAGATTTAAATATGAAAATAAAGCATAAAAATTTAACAGAAAAATTAGAAGGGTATGTATATAACCTAGATTCTAGAGTTCAGGGTGATTCTTTTACACAAGATAGGAAATAAAGAAGCTTTAAATAAGAGATAAGATCTATTTATCCCGTAAACATTTTAAAAGAAAACAAAAACAAAGTCAGAGGACAAATGTTTGACCGATAAATTACCTTTAACACAGATGGCAGATACAAGTGTTCCTATAAGTTGATTACATAAAGAGTTCTTGTGATAAACCATAATGGGAAAGAATTTTAAAAAGGATATATAGGGCTTCCCTGGCGGTCTAGTGGTTAAGACTTTGTGCTTCCAATGCAGGGGCACGGTTTCGATCCCTGGTCGGGGAATTAAGATCCCACAGGTGGTGTGGCATGGCCAAAAAAAAAAAAAAAAAGATATAGATATGTATAGCTGAATCACTTTGCTGTACAGCAGAAATTAACAAAACGTAAATCAACTATACTTCAATAAAAAAGAAGCAAGTAAATGAAAGTGATAAGAAAAAAAAGAGTTCTTATAAATTGATAAGAAAAAGTCAAATCCTCTTTAAAGAAAAAGGCAGAGAATGTGAACAGTTTACAAAAGAGGAACTCCAAATGGCCAATAAGCCTGTAAAAAGATGTTCATCCTTCTTACTAATCAAATATATGAACATTTAAATAACGATAAGAAGAGTGATAACCTTGGTTCTTAGCAAGGCTATGAGAATGTGACTTTTAAATTTAAATTTGCAATGTAAAATACAGAAACCCTTTTGTCCACCTGGCTATGCATTCAACAGAAATACAGGCACAATTAAAGGATGGATACAAAAGAATGTTAATTAAAATATTGTTTGTAAAGTCAAAAACAAAACAAACACAACAAAACCTGAAAACAACCTGCATCCCATTGATAGGAGTATGCTTGAATAAGCTGTGGCACATCACCAGCATGGAATATTTTGCAACTAAAAGAAAAAAATGAGTTAATTCCATTCATTGACAAGAAAGATCCCCAAGCTGAATTGCCAGGTAAAAAAAAGAAATTAAATGGAAATGTACATAATATGATCCTACTGTTGATTTAAAAAAATGACAAAAAAGGGTATATATACTATATATATATAAAATAATTGTGTGCGCATGAGGAAAGACATAGAAGGATATACAGTATAACGTTCAGAATGTTGTAATTGATTACCTTTGAAAAGAGAGGGGGAAAGAAGAGGCAAGAAAAGTTTTTAATCGGTCAAACAAGGACAATAATATAATTGTTTTTAAACAAGTATGAGAAATACATTCATAACAAAAATGAGGGAACAATCTAATTGTTTGCTTCAGGGGGTTGGTTAAATTAATAATGGAATGGAAATCCCTCCAGAAAAATAAAGGATAGCTATTAGGAAACAGTGCTGTACATGTATATTTCCATGCTGAATGTGTCAAGTGAAAATAACAGGCTACATAGAGCACATACACACTAAGATCTCTTCTATTTATGTATGTGTATGTAAATGAAAGTTAGCTTGAATGGATAAGTGCAGGAAAGTTCATGGTAGTACCTGTGCTTTGGAATTCAGTGTTATCATCCCACCTCCCCATACCTGCCTTAATTTCGTTTACCTGTATTTTCTGTTTTTTCTAAATTAACTTCAAATCTCAAAGAAAAAAGACAGGAAGATGAATTCAGAAGGAAGAACAATATCTGACTACTAGGAATTACAGAAAGAGAAGAGAGAAGACATGTTAGTCCTTCAGGCACGGTCTAATAACACTGACCCTTGAAGAGAAGGGTCGGGGTTTCAATCTGATCATTCCCAGATTGCAGATTTCCTTCCCTCCTCCTGTTTCCATCCAGATACCAAATTGGAGAGGCAGCCCTTGTTAGGCCACAAAAGGCACCTTCACACACACACACATACACACACACACACACACACACACACACACACAAACATAACTAATAAGGATCACTCCAGGAATCCTTTCCTGGACAGTTCAGCCCCTAGGTAACTGTGTCCTTCCAGGCTGAGAAGCAAGCAGCAACTTTAAAACAGCAGCTTCTCTTGCTAAACCAAAAATTAAGATCTATCTCACCAGGCAGGCTTCTACATTATTAACAGCTAACAGACCATTAAAACCTGCCCTATCATGTCCTTCCCTGACCCCGCCCCAGGCCTAGAAGAATCAGAAAGCCCAAGCTAGATGTGCTAGCAGAACCCTAATTTCATATGCTTGGGCTTGCCTCTCCTCTTATTTACAGAGGATCAACCTAAATCTCCAGTCTGGGGAGCAATTTCAAGGTGGCTCATCTCAGGGGCCACCAAACTCAGATCAGACCTGGTCTCCTGTGCCTTTTCCACTCCACTATTTAGAAAGACTTATGTGGGAATTCCCGGGTGGTCCAGTGGTTAGGACTCCGCGCTTCCACTGCAGGGGACCCAGGTTTCGATCTCTAGTGGGGAACTAAGATCCCGCAAGCCGTGTGGTATGGCCAAAAGTAAAAATAAAATAAAATAGAAAGGCTTATATGACCACGGGTGATTCTGCGCAGAAAAGGGTGACCAGCGTGTTGGAGGCTACCTGTGGTGTGCTGGTCAGTGCCCAACGGCGGGCTCTCTGGGGAGAAAAGACAGCTCTGGTTTGCGGCATTTGCCAATTTCCTTGGTGTAAATCCTCTCACTGTGGCTGATTTCCAGCTGATTTCCAACTTGACGTCCACCTGAAAATTGAACAGTCTGCTCTTGGACTCTAGCACACCACGGTAAACTCAGGGCCCTTCACAGGGGACATACAGACCCAGGGTTCTGACACCTTCTAGGTCAAGTCTTGCCCTCATCCCACCTCAGCAGGGCCCTGTTATTTAAAAAAAAAAAAAAAAAGTCATTTATAAGGATTTACGTTGAGGCAACGTGAGCAGAATGGGACAGAAACTTGGGAGTCCAGTAGCCTTAATTTCCTACCAATTAAGCAGCCTCACCTCACTGGACCTGAGTTACCTCACCTGTAAATCAGGATAATGATTCCTGACAAATTTGCTGTGAAAAATGAATGAGATAATAGTCATGAAGTACTTGACAGTCAAAATGACTTCCTTCTATACATTACCATGAACAATTGCTTATGACATGACACTACATGCAGAAATCAGAACACCAAATTCCTCCTAAGTTTTATTATCAGGGATGCACTGGTTGCCTGGGATGAGGGTGAGGAGATTAACAGAGAAGGGCATGAAGGACCTTTTTAGGTGGTGAAAATATTCTTTATCTTGAGAAGCCTGTGGGTTACAGGGGTGTATGCCTTTGTCAAACCTCATCTAATGGTACACTTACAATCTGAGGATATCATTCTATGGAAGTTATACCTCTATTAAAGAATGAAAAAAAAGTAGGTAAGGGGACATGATTATAGATTCCAAGTGACTTTTAAAAGCATACAAATTGGGCTTCCCTGGTGGCGCAGTGGTTGAGAGTCCGCCTGCCGATGCAGGGAACACGGGTTCGTGCCCCGGTCCGGGAGGATCCCACATGCCGCGGAGCGGCTGGGCCCGTGAGCCATGGCCGCTGAGCCTGCGCGTCCGGAGCCTGTGCTCCACAGTGGGAGAGGCCACAGCAGTGAGAGGCCCGCGTACCGCAAAAAAAAAGCGCATACAAATTAGCAAATAGATGAGAAAGAGCTGGGTGGGCAGGCTTATCATCAGGAAAGGCCAAAACCCTCCACACATGGCTTTGCCGAGGATGGCCCGGCCCGAACTCTCTCAGCAGCGTGGAGACAGCTGCTAATCACAGCTCTGGGGGTTCTGGATTTAGACAAGGCACCGTGTGTCAGGCGTCATCACACACCAGCTAACATCTCTCCAGCAAGCCACTGCTCTAAGACCGAGTGCTAAGGGAAGCAGAAGTTAAGAAGTTAGTTAAGGCTTTGCCTGGGTGAGGGATGCTCAACCCAGGCAACAGGACTCAGCTGAAAAGTCTCACCCAGCCAGAGTTGGCTGTTGGACCAAGTTTATTGTACAGACACAGTCAGTGACCCCAGCATACCTTTGAAGACTATTGAGCAACACCTTCCTGCCTCCTAGATTCCTACAGCCAGTGCCTCTTGTACTGTGCTGAATTCAACCCTCTCCAACCTGCTGGCATCTGTGATCTGACCGGAGACTATTGCCAAGAAAGAAAAGGCTTAGGAAGCCCAAAGGAAACATGTCCTGCAATATTTACAAAAAAAAAAGAAAAAGGATGTCAGAAACATTCTCCCGAACAGAAACCAATAACAGCTTGTCTATTTGTACTCTTTCCTAAAAAAAGAAAAGAAGAGAAAAGAAGAAAAGAGAAGAGAGAAGAGAAAAAAGAAAAAGTGCCACAAATAAGCCAGGAAACAGCAGTTACTTCAAAATGAAAACTGAGTAATTAGTAAGAAGAACAGAACTTCCCTTTTCTATCATTCAGAAGATAGATACTTAGCCTGAGACCCTAGCAGATGTACATTTCTTCATGGTGTGTTCCCATGTCGTTTCCGCTGATTGTAATCTGGCTACTGAAAGATTGCAAAAGAGTTCAATATTAAGATTCAGCTTTTACAGCACTATTTACAATAGCCAAGACATGGAAGCAACCTAAATGTTCATCAACAGACGAACAGATGAAGATGTGGTATATATACAATAGAATATTACTCAGACATAAAAAAGAATGAAATATTGCCCTTTGCAGCAACATGGATGGACCTAGAGATTATCATACTAAGTGAAGTAAATCAGAGAAAAACAAATATCAAATGATATCACTTATATGTGGGATCTAAAAAAATGATACAAATAAACTTATTTACAAAACAGAAACAGACTGACAGACACAGAAAACGAATTTATGGTTACCAAAGGGGAAAGGAGGAGGGAGGGTAAATTAGTAGGTTGGGATTAACAGATACACCTTACTGTACATAAAATAGATAAATAACAAGGACCTACTGTATAGCACAGGGAACTATATTCAATATCTTGTTATAACCTATAATAAGAAAGAATCTGAAAAAATGTATATATATAAAACTGAATCACTTTGCTGTACACAAGAAACTAACATTAAATCAACTATACTTCAATTTAAAAAAAAAGATTCAGCTTTCACAACTTAAATGTCCATCAACAGATGAATGGATAAAGAAGATGTGGTATATATATACAATGGAATACTATTCAACCATAAAAAGAATGAAACTTTTGCCATTTGCAGCAACATAAATGGACTTGGAGGGCATTATGCTAAGTGAAATAAGTTAGAGAAAGACAAATACTGCACGATATCACTTATATGTGGAATCTAAAAAATACAACAAACTAGTGAATATAACAAAAAAGAAGCAGGCTCACAGACATAGAGAACAAACTAGTGGTTACCAGTTGGGGGAGGGAAGTGGGGGGGCAATATCAGGGGTAGGGGATTAAAAAGTACAAACTAGTACGTATAAAATAAGCTACAAGGATATATTGTACAACACAGGGTATATACCCAATATTTTGTAATAACTATAAATGGAGTATAACATTTAAAAATTGTGAATCACTGTATTGTACACCTGTAACTTATATAATATTGTACATCAACTATATTTCAATTAAAATTTAAAAAGATTCAGCTTTTAAAAGAGTCTAAGACTTCCCTGATGGCCCAGTGGTTAAGAATCCGCCTGCTAATGAAGGGGACACGGGTTCAAGCCCTGGTCTGGGAAGATCCCACATGCCGTGGAGCAACTAAGCCCGTGTGCCACAACTACTGAAGCCCATGTGCCTAGCCCATGCTCTGCAACAAGAGAAGCCACCACAGAGAGAAGCCTGCGCACTGCAATGAAGAGTAGCCCCCGCTCACTGCAACTAGAGAGAGCCTGCGCGCAGCAACAAAGACTCAACGCAGCCAAAAATAAATAAATAAATAAATTTATGAAAAAAAAAACAGAGTCTAATGCGGTTTACTTAGTTGTCTCCTCTGGGTGGCCAATTAATACAGAAACGTCTAAACATCTAATTAGGGACTTCCCTGGTGGTTAAGACTTTGCCTTCCAACACAGGGGGTGTGGGTTCGATCCCTGGTGGGGGAGCTAAGATCCCACATGCCTTGTGGCCCTCCTCTGGGTGGCCAATTAATACAGAAACGTCTAAACATCTAATTAGGGACTTCCCTGGTGGTTAAGACTTTGCCTTCCAACACAGGGGGTGTTGGACCAGGGTTCGATCCCTGGTGGGGGAGCTAAGATCCCACATGCCTTGTGGCCAAAAAAAACAAAACATAAAGCAGAAGCAACATTGTAACAAATTCAATAAAGAGTTTAAAAATGGTTCACATCCAAAAAAAAAACTTTGAACATCCAATTATACTGAACGTAAAATTCTTTTTACAATAAAGAATAAAGGAGCACTTGGTTGTTATCTCTTTTTATCCATAAGAGTAATGTATTTATAGTGTTTCCCTATTTTTCTGGGAATATAATTTTTTAAATTACATAATACTAATTTGGGGAAAGTATCTCAACAGGGGTTTTTGTACGCACTGATGCCAAAAAAACCTCTCACATTTTTTACTCTAGGACACAGTTTGTGATGCTCTATAGCTATAAAATGGAATTCTGAATAAAAACAATTTGACTTACAAATTAGGTATTGCAGAGTATAAATTCACTACTGCCTTTAAAATAAGACACTTGTAAACAAGCTGGCTACATATACTGAATTTATTTTGTTGGTGAATATATTTCAGTTTATCTATTTCAAAATATCCCAGGTAGAATATTCAATAGTCAATCTGCTATAGAAAAATCCATCAGGTGACACTGAGGACAATATTTGTAAATAACTAACTTTTATTTTTCTTTTGAAAGAACATGTGTGTTGAGAGTTATGATTTATGCTAGAAATTGACACCATGATATGAATGCTTGAATAAACACCAAAGTTGCTTGAATTTTCTCCAGGGGCAAGCTAAATTAAATCTTGTGTTATCAGAGGTTACTCAGCTAAAGAAATGTGTGTGTTGCAATCCACTTCCCAGTTTTTCTTTCTGTCCAAATATGCCTTGATGAGTAATAAACCAAAGTACAACAAAAGGAACAAAAGATAACCCGTGGCACTGTGTACAGCAAGCATTCTCTGTCACCAGGAACTAGAAATATAACAAGCGTATCTGAAAAAAAAAAATCTCTGGACACAAATGGCAGTCATAATTAGTAAGCAGAAATAGCAATAAAAAGACTTTACAAGGTTAGGGTCACAGGTTAAGGGCGTCTTGGAAAGTAATTTACTTTGCTGCAGAAGGATCTTTGTCTCTGGTGAAAGCAGTTGGTACTGGCTAGCTTTCAGGGCCGTCTGACCTTAGGGATATTGAGTATAATCTGAGTGGCCATTTTGTCATCATTATGGTACTAGATTTCTAAGTGAGGCAGAGGGGTTGCATGCTTATGCACGGTGGCCAGGCATGCGGTGGGGCAGAAAGGGGAGCAGCATACCAGAGACAGAGTGGTTACTTCCCTATGTATTGATACAAAATGTCCCATTTCACCCTTACTTCACTTGGGCTAAATCAAATTAACATTCACAAGCTGAATGTTAGTCCCTGCCTTTGAATAATTGTTCCACTTCCTAATATTTTACAAATGCTAGCAATGGTTAAAATAAGAATGCTAGGGCTTCCCTGGTGGCGCAGTGGTTAAGAATCCTCCTGCCGATGCAGGGGACACGGGTTCGATACCTGGTCCGGGAAGATCCCACATGCCGCGGAGCAACTAAGCTCACATGCCACAACTACTGAGCCTACGCTCTAGAGCCCGCTAGCCACAACTACTGAGCCCGCGTGCCACAACTACTGAAGCCTGCGTGCCTAGAGCCCATGCCCCGCAACAAGAGAAACCACTGCAATGAGAAACCCACACATCACAACGAAGAGTAACTCCAGCTCACCACCGCTAGAGAAAGCCTGCTCACAGCAAAGAAGACCCAACATAGCCAAAAATTAAATTTAAAAAAAAATACAAATGCTAGCAAGTGAGTTTTGTAATTTTTTGGTGAAAAACATTTTTTCCTATACTTTAAAATTTTTAATTCACTGTCCGTCTTTCAAAATGGACAAGACTTTTACAAGGATTGCAACTACATTTTTCTTTTTTTTTTTTTTTACATTTTTCTTTTAACATTCATTTCTTTATGAAACTTTCTATATTGCCACATTTTAATATTAATATCACGTGCTTTCCAAAATTGTTGTAGACTGTATGAACCATCACTACATTCTAAAGCTTTCTTTTTTTTTTTTTTTTTTTTTTTTTTGCGGTACGCGGGCCTCTCACTGCTGTGGCCTCTCCCGT
>NC_041216.1:11067375-11072662 GCF_002837175.3 Physeter macrocephalus | reverse complement strand
GGCCCAGCCGCTCCGAGGCATGTGGGATCTTCCCGGACCGGGGCACGAACCCGTGTCCGCTGCATCGGCAGGGGGACTCTCAACCACTGCGCCACCAGGGAAGCCCTAAAGCATTCTTTATTGATCTATTATAACACAATCAAAGTTCAGGAAAAAAAAATTAAAGATAACACTAAGAACTTGACCCAGAAAAAAAAGAGATGAAGGAAAAGAGAGAGAAATTAAGAGACATGGAGGCCAGACTGAGAGCATCTAACAGGCAATCCAGGAGTTGAGAATGGGGCGGTTGGCAAAGAGGCAATACTGGAAGAAATAAGGGCTGAAGATTTTTCCAGAATAGAAGAAAGACATAAGTCTTCAGATTGGAAGTGCCCAAGTACTGAACAGCTTCAATAAAAATAAGTCAGCCAACTGATAGCAGTGGTTACCTCTGAAAGGGTTGGGATTGGCACGATGCTCAAAGCAGATTTTAGCCTTAGCTATAATGCATGCATTTTTTATAAGGAGGCTGCATCTGTGTATTTCATATGCAACGGGGAGCTCTTTTTAAAAGAACCTAACCAGGCTGAAATGTTGAGTTTCTTACTGGGAGACCAATCAGTTGGAAGCTGGGGAGAGGAGTCTTGAGTGAGCAGCCACTTGGATGACCACCTGGGGTGTCTGCCCTGGAGATGCCGATGCCTAGGGAGAGACAGAGCCATGGAAAAGTACACTGGAAACTCTCAAAGTAGATGGAGACATCAAGAGCTGGCAGCAGCAGCTCCTGTTCATCATCATGCGGATGATAATGCCAGGTGGTTAACAAGCAGTAGCTGATCCGAATCTCACTACACTCCAGCAAGGCTGGGCTCTCGTGATTTTCATGTTAGAGATAAGGAATCTAAGGCTTAGAAAGATTAAGGTACTTGCTTGAGGATAAAGTTATACGTTAGCAGTCACCATAGCCAACACTGAACTGAATGCTCACTACAAAGCAGGCCCTGAGAACTTGTTATATGCATGTATTAACTCATTTAATCCTCACAACAACCCTGTAAGACAGTACTAGGTTATCCCATTTTACAGAAGAAAAAACTGAAGCCCAGATGTGTTAAGACCCTTATCGAAGCAAGTAGGTGGTAGAGCTAGGATTTGAACTTCACCTGAACAGAGCCTATGCCCTTAATTTCATAATATTTTGCATATGTGCTGAGGACACAGAAGAGGCTAGGAAATAATCTGCACTTGAGGATGAGGGGTTCAGGCTGGAGCAAGGCAGGATACTTTTGAGTGGGTATTAAAGGGTGAATAGGATTTTGCCAGGGAGAACTGAGGAGGAGATAAAGCCTGAGCAGGGTGGCCTGGGGGGAGTGGGAGTAGTGGGAGTGCGGGCAGGAAGGGAGTGTCCCATTGAGGGGAGGGTCTCTGATGTATTGTACTTGAGTTTTAGTCTCAGAGGGCAAGGAAAAAGAAACCCACCTGTTTCTTTGTTTTATGGAGAAGATAAAGGGACCTACCTCAAGCGTCTATCGGGGAAGAGTAAATGAGATTATACACTGAAAACATTTTCACAGTGCCTGGCACATCATAAATCTCAACACACATCAGTTATAATTATTAATTATTACATAAGTAAGTGTAGTTGCCCTCATACATTTCTGTATTAGGCACAGATCTTTATTTCAAATGATGGAAACCCAGATCAGACAAATGTTTTTTGTTTTGTTTTGGAAGACTCACTTGGCCATGGAAAGTACAGGGGTCCAGGGACTTCCCTGGTGGCACAGTGGTTAAGAATCCGCCTGCCAATGCAGGGGACACGGGTTCGATCCCTGGTCCAGGAAGATCCCACATGCTGTGGAGCAACTAAGCCCACGTGCCACAGCTACCAAGCCCTCATGCTGCAACTACTGAAGGCTGCGCGCCTAGAGCCCGTGCTCCGCACCAAGAGAAGCCACCGCAATGAGAAGCCCGCGCACTGCAACGAAGAGTAGCCACCGCTTTCCACAGCTAGAGAAAGCCCATGCGCAGCAACGAAGACCCAGCACAGCCAAAAGTAAATTTAAAAAAAAAAAAGAAAAAGGCTCCGTGATTCCAACGCAGGGGGAGTGGGTTTGATCCCTGGTCAGGGAATAAGATCCTACATGCCGCACGGTGCAGCCAAAAGATTAAAAAAGAAAAAAAGTACAGGGGTCCAGCTTGCACTGGATTCAGGAACAGCCGACTCACAGAGCTCAGACACTGCCAAGTCTCTCATCTCTGCCTCTCTTTGCCTGAACACTACTGTTTCAAACATATATTGGAATCCCGGTGGCCAGCAGCTATAGAATCTCCCATCTTTACCACCCAGGAGAAAGTTAGAGTTGTTCTTTCTAGCTCTACATCTAAACAATCTTGTGGAGGCTCTGATATAACACGGCCAGGGAGTTGGGGGCCTGTAAGACTGGGGAGCCTCCATTTGAAACACATGGTTTATGTGGGGGACAGAGATAGGACCATTTCCCAGAAGAGTGAGGTGTAGTTCTGAAACAGGAGGGAAGGGGGGCAGGGCACAACCCCGCGTACCACAAAAAAAAAAAAAAAAAAAAAAAAAAAAAGAATGACATAGCCATAGAACGTGACAAAAACTGGTTAGAACCAACTAGGTCCAAGACAGTGGAAGATTTGACTTCCAGTGGACCTTGAGCCTCATTATACACTCATTGTTATACATTAGCATAAGCTAAGTGACATACCCACCAGTGCCATGACAGTTCAGAGGCTGACCATCAAAGATCAAAAAGTGAGCGGTGGCCCGATTCCTGGAAATCCCCACCCCTTTCCCTAAATAGTTGGAATAATCCTCCTACTCATTAGCCTGAGAAATTACCCAGCCCATACAAACTAACCACATATTTCAGGGTCTCTTGCCTTCTGAGATGGCCCACACTCGTCTGTGGAGTGTGTTTCTCCCATGGCCCCTCTCACTTTCTGAGACGTCCCCATGCCCTGGGGCTGCTGTTGTCTTTTGAGACAGACTTTATTCCATCTATGGAATGTATATCTCTCTAAATTAATCCACTTCTTACCTATCACTTTGTCTCTCACTAAATTCTTTCTGCGACAAGACATAAAGAGCCTGAGTTTCATTAAGTCCTGAGACCAGGTGTGTGATCTCAATTAAAAGACAGTGGGTTCGGGGGACTTCCCTGGTGGTCCAGTGGTAAAGACTCCATGCTCCCAAAGCAGGGGGCCCAGGTTCAATCCCTGGCCAGGGAACTAGATCCCGCATGCTGCAAGTAAAGATCCTGAATGCCGCAACGAAGATCCCATGTGCAGCAACTAAGACCCGGTGCAGCCAAATAAATAAATATTAAAAAAAAAAAAAAAAAAAAAAAGGAAAGTGGGTTCAAGCCCCATTCTGGGTCCCGCATGCTGCAAGTAAAGATCCTGAATGCCGCAACGAAGATCCCATGTGCAGCAACTAAGACCCGGTGCAGCCAAATAAATAAATATTAAAAAAAAAAAAAAAAAAAAAGGGAAGTGGGTTCAAGTCCCATTCTGGGTTCTGGCTGGGCTCGAGTCCTGGCCCGTGGGTTCAAGCCCCGATATGAGTTGTACAGTTTCACTTGTACATCATGCTTTTTGTGTAATAACAAAGTCAATGTCCTTTGCTTACCAAGATTTAACATCACGACCAGACTCTGCATGTGCATGCCTGTGGAAAACTTGTTTTTCTCTCTGGAATCTTGTAACATCTTTTTTTTCCTATTGTTCTGAAATTTCCTGCCGATGTAACGTGGCATGGAGTGATTTTCATCTAATTTTCTGGGAACTCAGTGGACCTCACTATGGTAACTAGTGTTCTTCAGAGTTCCTGAATTGTTTCTTTGAGGATTTCCTCCGCTCTGATTTCCTCTCTTCTTTCCGGAACTCCTGAAACTCAGACCTTCTAGAGTGGCCCTCTAATTTTCTGATAATTCCTCTCCTATTTTCCATCTCTTTGACGTTTAGCTCTACTTTCTGTGACATTCCCATAACAACATTCTTTCCAGCTCTTCTGTTCTCGTTTTCATTGCTATTATCATCATTTTCATTCCAAAAGCTGTTTTACATGTGTATACAACATCATTTGACACAGGGGAAAGAAAGGTTTGAATTTTTTTTGGCCGTGCCACACAGCTTGCAGGAACTAAGGTTCCCTGACCAGGGATAGAACCTGGGCCCCTGCAGTGAGAGTGCTGAGTCCTAACCACTGGACTGCCAGGGAATTCCCAAAAAGGTTTGAATTTTTTAAATCATCTCCACATGCAAAATAAAGAACAAAGTTCTTTTTATGAGGCTGGTTTTCATAGTATCAGGTCCAGCTCATGAAGGTAGTTTCAACTTCACACAATTAATGGCTGAGAGCAAGATGCCTTTGTGCAATGGCCCAAGTGCTGATTTTACTGGCTTGCATGGAATTAGTGAAAATTGCATTTTGGACCAAGAGAAACACCATGTTTAGAAGCAAAAGGAAATGGGAAAGGTGTCACTTTAGACTAATACTGTGCCATTAGTTGGACATTGACAACATGTCAGATGATTTAGCATTAGTCCAGAAAAATGTTAAATACAATAAAGTTTTCATTGTATATTGATGATCCTACAGACTGTAGTAATTGTTGTATTTATGTGGTACCAGTTAGAATCCCAAAAGAGTAAAGTCTGGAAGAACCTCTGAAGTTCCAAGACAATCTGCTGGAGATGAAATATTCAAAATGGTAATAAATACTTTGAAACACATGAGCTATTTGGAAACACTGGGTGAGTCTGGGTACTGATGGCCAGGCAGGAAGCAAGCAGCTCTACATCAGGAATTTCTTCTGGGAAACCTGCAAGTCAGGTAATGCTTGTCTTATTTGTAAGGAAGCTTTTCTGTATGAGCTTGTAGAAGTTTGCCTATAGATCTGAATTCACATTAAATGAGGTTAGCAGAAATGATGAATATAAGTAATACAAACTGCTACAATCTCTTCTGCTTAGGATCAGGATACCACTTCTGAGATTTCATATCAAAGTACATGGCTTCCAGGGACAAGTTTATAGCTCAAAGAAAGACTTTTTTTGTGAATAATTCTTACTTTTCAGATTTGTCGAAGGTTATTATTATCTTTGTAGAAGGCTTTATTCATTTGACTTTTTTTTTTTTTGAAAACCTGGTTGATCTTAATTAAAAATTGCAAAGATGGGGCTTCCCAGGTGGCGCAGTAGTTGAGAATCCACCTGCCAATGCAGGGGACACGGGTTCGTGCCCCGGTGCAGGAAGATCCCACATGCCGCGGAGCAG
>NC_041216.1:11052146-11064375 GCF_002837175.3 Physeter macrocephalus | reverse complement strand
GTCCGGAGCCTGTGCTCCGCAACGGGAGAGGCCACAACAGTGAGAGGCCCGCATACCACAAAAAAAAAAAAAAAAAAAAAAAAAAAAAATTGCAAAGATGGCATGAAACTAGTTAACCAGTATTGACGAAAATGTTCATAAAGTTAAGGCAAAATTGAACTTTGGGAAACTGAGATTGAAAATGATATGTTGGTGGTATGTGAAATAGGAGAAGGGTCTGAGGGTCTTATTCTTCTCAAAGAGCATTTCAGCAAGTCTCCAGTTCCTAGCCTCACCCTCACTCCTAAGCCAGAGCCACCTGGTTCTACCATTTCCTGAGCTTTGGGGGTATGCTGCAGTGAAATTAGGTGGCTTCTCAGCTGTGCCCTGGCTGGTTTAGTTTCAACTCAATCACCTTTCTTCTCATTTTAGTTAGAAGAAACACATATTGAAGTGTGTGTACAGTCTGCCATATTTAACTAGAAATAGTGATTTTTCAAACTCTTTTTTTTTTTTTAACCAGAGAACCTTTTTTTTTTTTCAGAGAGAAGTCACTTCAAAGTCCAATTTATGAAAGAGAAAAAGTGGAGTTGCTTTGGTTGGGGTAGGAATGAGGCTGTTTCCACATGGGATGTTTTCTATTTCTGAGTCCTTTAATCCCTGAGCAAGGATTCATTGGACTCAGTTTGACTCAATTAATTGGCAGCAATAATGTGATTTTTCTGAGCCAGGCCTTGTGCTAATTCCTGAGGATACAGATGTGGACAACAAAGTCCTTGCCTCAGGGAGCTTATGGTCCAGTGGCAGAGACAGATGGGTAATAACGAATGACGAGGTTGCAGCTTCCTGAAATGAGACGTGGAGTGGGCATTCATTTTTTTTCCTAATGGAAACCCGGTCAACCTAGCTTAAGCAGAAAGGGTGGGAGTGGGTGAACCTGGACTGGTGTTCATCGGAATGGCACAAGTGCATGTGATGGTTTCCCAGGGCAAGATGTGGGGCGGGAGGCCCTGGACCCAGAAACCCGCAAAGCTGCCTCTGGCAGTCACGTGGGCTTTCTGGTTTCTGGTTTCTCTTTCTCTGCTAGTCACCCTTGGAGTCATCCTTTTTTTTCTTTTTTTTTGGACGCACTGCAAGGCTTGCAGGATCTTAGTTCCCTGACCAGGAATTGAACCTGGGACCTCACAGTGAAAGCGTTAAGTCCGATCATGTCACTCCTCTGTTCCAAACTTCCCAGTGGCTTTTCTCATTCACAAGGCCCTACAGATGCAGCCCCGATGGCTTATCCAGCTCACTCCCACCCCGGGCCTCTGCCTGGACTGTTCTCCCAAGGACCACAGGGCTGGCTGCCTATCTTCTTTCAGAGCTCTAGTCAAACATCACCTTCTTGCTGAAGACTTTCCTGGACGCCTTAACCAACATTTCAGTTCTTGTCCCGATACTTCTTCCTACCCCACTTCCCAGCTTTATTATTATTTTTCTTCTTAGCTCTGAACATCATCTAACTTTTATTTTTCTTATTCATCTTGCTTACTGTCTCTCCCCCACTAACGGAGAGAGCACGGATTTTTGCTTTCATGGTTCACTTATGTATCTCCAGCACAGGGAGTCATGCCTGACACACTGTTCCTCCTCAATAAATATTTATCAGATCCAAGGTCCCTCTTAACTCTCAGTAGCTTCTCTTCTCCCCTGTCCCTTCCTCTTCTTCCTCCTCCTTCTCCGCCTCTTCTGCCTTCTTGCTTCTGGAGGTAAACTGCTGGGTCAGTTCTGGAGCTCTATGATAAATTCCAGCTTCTCAGCTCAAGGACTCTGCCTGATCCAGTTTGAGTCAGCTGTCGCGCCCTGGACCAATCAGCTATGGTCACTGGGGTGGGATCATATACACACCCTGCTCTGTGGTGGGGGTCAGTTCCCACAGAATCCAGGCTGGACACATGGCCCCAAATGTCTCTATGAATGGGAAGTAGCAACAGAAAATTTATCTAGAAAGCAGAAGCTGCCATATCCATGTTTTTAAAGCAGAAAAAAAAAAAAAATTAAAAACCCCCCAAAAAACCAACTTTGTGTTTTTGGTTCTTTTTACATTTGTGGCAAAAATGCAAGTCAAGTCTCCTGTCACATTCAACTTCCCCACTGACTCAAGCTGCCCTGGTTCCCACAGTCCTGCTGCTGTCCTGGCCAGGGAGGAATGGCAGGGATGGATCCCTGGCCCGAGGGAAACCAATCCTTTTGTTGGGTTGAAACAAAGGAGGCTGTTGCCCAGGAACTTGAGCAAGAGACCCACAAACAATGGTCGGTCAGTAGGTGGTGGGCTCCAGGAAAGGTCCTGATATGGAGGCAAGACCTTGATGGGTCCAGGGGCACCTGAACTGGGGTGGGGGTGAGGGGGCGAAGTGATGGGAGGGCAGCAACTAGCTGTGAGTGGTTGTCGCTGGTGTGTAGAGAGGAGTGGCCCGGGGTGGAGGGGAGGCCCAAGAGCAAAGCAGAGACAAGAGACAGCCTTGCCTCAGAGAGAGGGAGGCGGAGACAAGCTGCCTGCTGACGTCCAGTTCCTCCTCACCATCACTCGGCAGCCAGTTGTTGAGCATCTCTACCTTGCCCGGGACTGCACTAGTCACTAGGGATGCGAGTGAACAAGACAGAAGGGGCCTGCCCTCGTGGAGCTTGCACTCCAGTGGGGGATAAAAATATGAAACAGAGAGTCATGTGGATAATCAATTCATTAATTAGAAGCATAATCACCAATATGAATTAATGACAAGACAAACTATTTATAGAGTGCTCCAAAGGTAAAACACAGAGTGTTATAAAGACAGAGGACATGGGATGTCACTCAGCCTGGGGCCCCAGGGGAGGCTTTTCTGCCAGGACCTCAGAGATAAGTAGGAGTTAGCTAGGCAAAGAGGGAAGGGGAAGAATATTCTAGAAAGAAGAGATGGGCTGTGCAAAGGCACTGAGGCAATAAAGGGTATGGCACATTCTAGCAACTGACTAGAGTCCAGTGTGGCTGGAGTGTCATGCACAAGTGGAGGAGAGTGTGAAATGAGATGGAAGTGGTAGGCGAGGCTATATGAGGCCACCCCTGTAGCCGAGGAAGGTGTTTGGATTTTATTCCTCCAGGTGCAGTGGGAAGCATTACTTCAAGAGCTCTAAGCAGGGGAGCAGCATGTCACAGGCAGTTTAGGAAGGTCACCCTGGAGACAGGTCTAGATGTGCTGACGTGGACATTCAAGACAGATCTTTAAAGAAAAAAGGCAGGTTGCCAAATGCAACACACAGAGCGATCCCAGTTATGAAAAAACAAGCAAACAAAATACAAGTCTGAGTGAAAACACATAGTCGAAGGTCTGAAAGGACACACATATAATCAACAGCACCGTTTGCCCTCTCAGGGAGCAGTGTACTTGGGACTTAGGAAATTAATCATTGCTCTGTGCCCAGTTTTGTTGGAATTTTATGGGGATACTAAAGTAAATGTCTGTATTACTTGTTTAATTCAATAAATAAATAAATGAATTCTGTTATAATAAAGGCAAAGAAACAAAATAGGTGGGTTTTTCCAGAAGCAGATCCCAAGATAAAGATCCTTCTACAAGTGATTTACTACCAGGAGAAACTGGTTAAGGGAGCATGGGAAGCAGGTCAAGGAAGGGGAAGAGGGCAAACAAGGATGTGATTTCAGACAAAATCCTGAGGTGGGTGTAGCATCTGCTTGACCCTTGAGGGAATTCTGGAGTGGAAGTACAGCCTCTATGTTGTCTGGGCCTGAGGCAAGGGAGCTGGGCTGCCATTTCCGTTCTCATCAGTCCTGCCCACAAGGTAGGGGTGTGGGGTATGAAGCCAGGGCTGGAACTTAAGCCTCCAGCTACTTCTAGCTCTCTGGAAGGCAAAGCAGCCCCAGCAGCGGCCTTCAATCTTCCAGAGCAGGCTCTCAGGGATGGGCCATTGGAAACTGTATCACCAGCACCCAAACCAGGGGAGATGCACACAGAAAAGGATAAATGGGAATCTGGATTTAACATCAACAGTGTCCACTACAACGTTTAAAAAGTTGTTTTTTAATAGGTAATATGTACATCGCGGAGCAACTAAGCCCGTGCTCCACAACTCCTGAGTCTGTGCTCTAGAGCCCACGAGCCACAACTACTGAGCCCACGTGCTGCAACTACTGAAGTCCGTGTACCTAGAACCCGTGCTCCGCAACAAGAGAAGCCACCGCAATGAGAGGCCCGTGCATCACAACGGAGAGTAGCCCCCACTCACCGCAACTAAAGAAAGCCCGCACGCAGCAACGAAGACCCGATGCAGCCAAAGATAAATAAATAAATTTATTTTTTTTTAAAAAGGTAATATGTATACACGGTATGTTCCCAGAACTATTCTGTACATGTACAAGCTCATATGTATATATTTCCTACCCTCTTTAAAAAAGAAAAGAAAACAAATAGTAGCATACACTGCATATTGTTTCTTACTTTCCTTATTTCACATCTTGGAGATGACACATGGCAGTACATTTAGATACATCTCATTCATTTCAGTGACTTATATTATATGAGCAGATTTTAAGTATTTGAGGGCTTAACATTTGGATTATACCTGGCCTTTACTATAACAAAAAAACTGCAATGAATCTTCCTTGTATATGTCTTTATGTACATGTAGATCTGTAAGTCAGATTTGTAGATGTAGACTTTTTTTAAAAAATAAATTTATTTATTTATTTTTGGCTGCGTTGGGTCTTAGTTGCTGTGTGCAGGCTTTCTCTAGTTGCAGCGAGCGGGGGCCACTCTTCGTTGCAGTGCGCGGGCTTCTCATTGTGGTGGCTTCTCTTGTGGAGCACGGGCTCTAGGCACGTGGGCCTCAGTAGTTGTGGCACGTGGGCTTCAGTAGTTGTGGCACGTGGACTTTAGTAGTTGTGGCTTGTGGGCCCTAAAGTGCAGGCTCAGTAGTTGTGGTGCATGAGGCTTAGTTGCTTTGCGGCATGTGGGATCTTCCCAGACCAGGGATCAAACCCGTGTCCCCTGCATTGGCAGGCGGATTCTTAACCACTGCGCCACCAGAGAAGTCCCTTTTAACATCTTTATTGTAGTTGCTTTACAATGTTGTGTGTTAGTTTCTGCTGTATAACAAAGTGAATCAGCCATATACATACATATATCCCCATATCCCCTCCATCTTGAGCCTCCCTCCCAGCCTCCCTATCCCACCCCTCTAGGTGGTCACAAAGCACCAAGCTGATCTCCCTGTGCTATGCGGCTGCTTCCCACTAGCTTGTAGATGTAAAGTTGTTTGATCCAGAGTTATACGCAGTTAAATTTCTAAAATAGATATTAACAAATTGCCTTCCATAGGCTCGATACTGAATTACACTCTCACACATTACGAAAATTCTCACAGTTTATTTAACTCAGATAAGGGCCTCTTCCGTAGGAACATTTTACCTCTCTTCCATTGGTGTTTCTGTCTTCCTGGGCATTGAAGCAGAAGAGCAGATATAGGAATTCCCTGGCGGTCCTGCAGTTAGGACTCTGTGCTTCCACTGAAGGGGGCACAGGTTTGATCCCTGGTCAGGGAACTAAGATCCCCAAGCCTCGCAGCAAGGCCAAAAAAAAAAAAGATGATTCACTTGAGGTAACATGTTTGTTTTTAAGAATAACACCAGCGTGGTGAGTGGATACAGAGAGGAACGACTGGGGGCTGGGGGGCTGAGTTAGGAAGTGGCTGGCATGGTCTAGGGAGGAGAAGGTGGTGGGTGGCAGCGATTGTTTGAAGAGAAGCAGAGCGATTCCTGTGAAGACCGGGGCCTCTTCCTGCAGTTTTTCTGAATCTTTCCACAATCCCTCTTTTTATCTGATTTAGGTTGAATGGAGTTCAGTGTCTCTCATCCCAAGAGTCTTCACCAGGTCCCTGTCAAAGAGCTTGGTATGGCTGGAACAGAAGGCTACCTGACATTGACTTTTTTTTTTTTTCAGTAAAAGTAAGTTTGATAGGTATGACTTTTTTTTTTTAAACATCTTTATTGGAGTATAATTGCTTTACAGTGGTGTGTTAGTTTCTGCTTTATAACAAAGTGAATCAGTTATACATACACATATGTTCCCATATCTCTTCCCTCTTGCGTCTCCCACCATCCCACCCTCCCTATCCCACCCCTCCAGGTGGTCACAAAGCACCGAGCTGATCTCCCTGTGCTATGCGGCTGCTTCCCACTAGCTATCTATTTTACATTTGGTAGTGTATATATGTCCATGCCACTCTCTCTCTTCGTCCCAGCCCACCCTTCCCCCTCCCTGTGTCCTGAAGTCCATTCTCTATGTCTGTGTCTTCATTCCCCTCTTGCCCCTAGGTTCTTCATGACCTTTTTTTTTTTTTTTTTTTTAGATTCCATATATATGTGTTAGCATACGGTATTTGTTTTTCTCTTTCTGACTTACTTTCACCCTGTATGACAGACTCTAGGTCCATCCACCTCGCTACAAATAACTCAATTTCGTTTCTTTTTATGGCTGAGTAATATTCCATTGTATATATGTGCCACATCTTCTTTGGTCGTATGGTAGTTCTGTTTTTAGTTTTTTAAGGAACCTCCATACTGTTCTCCACAGTGGCTGTATCAGTTTACATTCCCACCAACAGTGCAAGAGGGTTCCCTTTTCTCCACACCCTCTCCAGCATTTACTGTTTGTAGATTTTTTGATGATGGCCATTCCGACCGGTGTGAGATGATATCTCATTGTATTTTTTTTTTAATTCTTTTTTTTTTTATTTTTAAGATGTTGGGGGTAGGAGTTTATTAATTAATTTATTTATTTTTGCTGTGTTGGGTCTTCGTTTCTGTGCGAGGGCTTTCTCTAGTTGTGGCAAGCGGGGGGCCACTCTTCATCGCGGTGTGCGGGCCTCTCACTTATCGCGGCCTCTCCTGTTGCAGAGCACAGGCTCCAGACGTGCAGCCGTGTTGGGTCTTCGTTTCTGTGCGAGGGCTTTCTCTAGTTGTGGCAAGCGGGGGGCCACTCTTCATCGCGGTGTGCGGGCCTCTCACTTATCGCGGCCTCTCTTGTTGCAGAGCACAGGCTCCAGATGTGCAGCCTCAGTACTTGTGGCTCATGGGCCTAGTTGCTCCGCGGCATGTGGGATCCTCCCAGACCAGGACGGAGAGAGCACGGATTTTTGCTTTCATGGTTCACTTATGTATCTCCAGCACAGGGAGTCATGCCTGACACACTGTTCCTCCTCAATAAATATTTATCAGATCCAAGGTCCCTCTTAACTCTCAGTAGCTTCTCTTCTCCCCTGTCCCTTCCTCTTCTTCCTCCTCCTTCTCCGCCTCTTCTGCCTTCTTGCTTCTGGAGGTAAACTGCTGGGTCAGTTCTGGAGCTCTATGATAAATTCCAGCTTCTCAGCTCAAGGACTCTGCCTGATCCAGTTTGAGTCAGCTGTCGCGCCCTGGACCAATCAGCTATGGTCACTGGGGTGGGATCATATACACACCCTGCTCTGTGGTGGGGGTCAGTTCCCACAGAATCCAGGCTGGACACATGGCCCCAAATGTCTCTATGAATGGGAAGTAGCAACAGAAAATTTATCTAGAAAGCAGAAGCTGCCATATCCATGTTTTTAAAGCAGAAAAAAAAAAAAAATTAAAAACCCCCCAAAAAACCAACTTTGTGTTTTTGGTTCTTTTTACATTTGTGGCAAAAATGCAAGTCAAGTCTCCTGTCACATTCAACTTCCCCACTGACTCAAGCTGCCCTGGTTCCCACAGTCCTGCTGCTGTCCTGGCCAGGGAGGAATGGCAGGGATGGATCCCTGGCCCGAGGGAAACCAATCCTTTTGTTGGGTTGAAACAAAGGAGGCTGTTGCCCAGGAACTTGAGCAAGAGACCCACAAACAATGGTCGGTCAGTAGGTGGTGGGCTCCAGGAAAGGTCCTGATATGGAGGCAAGACCTTGATGGGTCCAGGGGCACCTGAACTGGGGTGGGGGTGAGGGGGCGAAGTGATGGGAGGGCAGCAACTAGCTGTGAGTGGTTGTCGCTGGTGTGTAGAGAGGAGTGGCCCGGGGTGGAGGGGAGGCCCAAGAGCAAAGCAGAGACAAGAGACAGCCTTGCCTCAGAGAGAGGGAGGCGGAGACAAGCTGCCTGCTGACGTCCAGTTCCTCCTCACCATCACTCGGCAGCCAGTTGTTGAGCATCTCTACCTTGCCCGGGACTGCACTAGTCACTAGGGATGCGAGTGAACAAGACAGAAGGGGCCTGCCCTCGTGGAGCTTGCACTCCAGTGGGGGATAAAAATATGAAACAGAGAGTCATGTGGATAATCAATTCATTAATTAGAAGCATAATCACCAATATGAATTAATGACAAGACAAACTATTTATAGAGTGCTCCAAAGGTAAAACACAGAGTGTTATAAAGACAGAGGACATGGGATGTCACTCAGCCTGGGGCCCCAGGGGAGGCTTTTCTGCCAGGACCTCAGAGATAAGTAGGAGTTAGCTAGGCAAAGAGGGAAGGGGAAGAATATTCTAGAAAGAAGAGATGGGCTGTGCAAAGGCACTGAGGCAATAAAGGGTATGGCACATTCTAGCAACTGACTAGAGTCCAGTGTGGCTGGAGTGTCATGCACAAGTGGAGGAGAGTGTGAAATGAGATGGAAGTGGTAGGCGAGGCTATATGAGGCCACCCCTGTAGCCGAGGAAGGTGTTTGGATTTTATTCCTCCAGGTGCAGTGGGAAGCATTACTTCAAGAGCTCTAAGCAGGGGAGCAGCATGTCACAGGCAGTTTAGGAAGGTCACCCTGGAGACAGGTCTAGATGTGCTGACGTGGACATTCAAGACAGATCTTTAAAGAAAAAAGGCAGGTTGCCAAATGCAACACACAGAGCGATCCCAGTTATGAAAAAACAAGCAAACAAAATACAAGTCTGAGTGAAAACACATAGTCGAAGGTCTGAAAGGACACACATATAATCAACAG
The DNA here is from genome assembly GCF_002837175.3 of Physeter macrocephalus. NCBI lineage: Eukaryota > Metazoa > Chordata > Mammalia > Artiodactyla > Physeteridae > Physeter > Physeter macrocephalus. Next base: position 11,055,415 of record NC_041216.1, on the reverse strand, counting down.
CACCGTTTGCCCTCTCAGGGAGCAGTGTACTTGGGACTTAGGAAATTAATCATTGCTCTGTGCCCAGTTTTGTTGGAATTTTATGGGGATACTAAAGTAAATGTCTGTATTACTTGTTTAATTCAATAAATAAATAAATGAATTCTGTTATAATAAAGGCAAAGAAACAAAATAGGTGGGTTTTTCCAGAAGCAGATCCCAAGATAAAGATCCTTCTACAAGTGATTTACTACCAGGAGAAACTGGTTAAGGGAGCATGGGAAGCAGGTCAAGGAAGGGGAAGAGGGCAAACAAGGATGTGATTTCAGACAAAATCCTGAGGTGGGTGTAGCATCTGCTTGACCCTTGAGGGAATTCTGGAGTGGAAGTACAGCCTCTATGTTGTCTGGGCCTGAGGCAAGGGAGCTGGGCTGCCATTTCCGTTCTCATCAGTCCTGCCCACAAGGTAGGTGTGTGGGGTATGAAGCCAGGGCTGGAACTTAAGCCTCCAGCTACTTCTAGCTCTCTGGAAGGCAAAGCAGCCCCAGCAGCGGCCTTCAATCTTCCAGAGCAGGCTCTCAGGGATGGGCCATTGGAAACTGTATCACCAGCACCCAAACCAGGGGAGATGCACACAGAAAAGGATAAATGGGAATCTGGATTTAACATCAACAGTGTCCACTACAACGTTTAAAAAGTTGTTTTTTAATAGGTAATATGTACATCGCGGAGCAACTAAGCCCGTGCTCCACAACTCCTGAGTCTGTGCTCTAGAGCCCACGAGCCACAACTACTGAGCCCACGTGCTGCAACTACTGAAGCCCGTGTACCTAGAACCCGTGCTCCGCAACAAGAGAAGCCACCGCAATGAGAGGCCCGTGCATCACAACGGAGAGTAGCCCCCACTCACCGCAACTAAAGAAAGCCCGCACGCAGCAACGAAGACCCGATGCAGCCAAAGATAAATAAATAAATTTATTTTTTTTTAAAAAGGTAATATGTATACACGGTATGTTCCCAGAACTATTCTGTACATGTACAAGCTCATATGTATATATTTCCTACCCTCTTTAAAAAAGAAAAGAAAACAAATAGTAGCATACACTGCATATTGTTTCTTACTTTCCTTATTTCACATCTTGGAGATGACACATGGCAGTACATTTAGATACATCTCATTCATTTCAGTGACTTATATTATATGAGCAGATTTTAAGTATTTGAGGGCTTAACATTTGGATTATACCTGGCCTTTACTATAACAAAAAAACTGCAATGAATCTTCCTTGTATATGTCTTTATGTACATGTAGATCTGTAAGTCAGATTTGTAGATGTAGACTTTTTTTAAAAAATAAATTTATTTATTTATTTTTGGCTGCGTTGGGTCTTAGTTGCTGTGTGCAGGCTTTCTCTAGTTGCAGCGAGCGGGGGCCACTCTTCGTTGCAGTGCGCGGGCTTCTCATTGTGGTGGCTTCTCTTGTGGAGCACGGGCTCTAGGCACGTGGGCCTCAGTAGTTGTGGCACGTGGGCTTCAGTAGTTGTGGCACGTGGACTTTAGTAGTTGTGGCTTGTGGGCCCTAAAGTGCAGGCTCAGTAGTTGTGGTGCATGAGGCTTAGTTGCTTTGCGGCATGTGGGATCTTCCCAGACCAGGGATCAAACCCGTGTCCCCTGCATTGGCAGGCGGATTCTTAACCACTGCGCCACCAGAGAAGTCCCTTTTAACATCTTTATTGTAGTTGCTTTACAATGTTGTGTGTTAGTTTCTGCTGTATAACAAAGTGAATCAGCCATATACATACATATATCCCCATATCCCCTCCATCTTGAGCCTCCCTCCCAGCCTCCCTATCCCACCCCTCTAGGTGGTCACAAAGCACCAAGCTGATCTCCCTGTGCTATGCGGCTGCTTCCCACTAGCTTGTAGATGTAAAGTTGTTTGATCCAGAGTTATACGCAGTTAAATTTCTAAAATAGATATTAACAAATTGCCTTCCATAGGCTCGATACTGAATTACACTCTCACACATTACGAAAATTCTCACAGTTTATTTAACTCAGATAAGGGCCTCTTCCGTAGGAACATTTTACCTCTCTTCCATTGGTGTTTCTGTCTTCCTGGGCATTGAAGCAGAAGAGCAGATATAGGAATTCCCTGGCGGTCCTGCAGTTAGGACTCTGTGCTTCCACTGAAGGGGGCACAGGTTTGATCCCTGGTCAGGGAACTAAGATCCCCAAGCCTCGCAGCAAGGCCAAAAAAAAAAAAGATGATTCACTTGAGGTAACATGTTTGTTTTTAAGAATAACACCAGCGTGGTGAGTGGATACAGAGAGGAACGACTGGGGGCTGGGGGGCTGAGTTAGGAAGTGGCTGGCATGGTCTAGGGAGGAGAAGGTGGTGGGTGGCAGCGATTGTTTGAAGAGAAGCAGAGCGATTCCTGTGAAGACCGGGGCCTCTTCCTGCAGTTTTTCTGAATCTTTCCACAATCCCTCTTTTTATCTGATTTAGGTTGAATGGAGTTCAGTGTCTCTCATCCCAAGAGTCTTCACCAGGTCCCTGTCAAAGAGCTTGGTATGGCTGGAACAGAAGGCTACCTGACATTGACTTTTTTTTTTTTTCAGTAAAAGTAAGTTTGATAGGTATGACTTTTTTTTTTTAAACATCTTTATTGGAGTATAATTGCTTTACAGTGGTGTGTTAGTTTCTGCTTTATAACAAAGTGAATCAGTTATACATACACATATGTTCCCATATCTCTTCCCTCTTGCGTCTCCCACCATCCCACCCTCCCTATCCCACCCCTCCAGGTGGTCACAAAGCACCGAGCTGATCTCCCTGTGCTATGCGGCTGCTTCCCACTAGCTATCTATTTTACATTTGGTAGTGTATATATGTCCATGCCACTCTCTCTCTTCGTCCCAGCCCACCCTTCCCCCTCCCTGTGTCCTGAAGTCCATTCTCTATGTCTGTGTCTTCATTCCCCTCTTGCCCCTAGGTTCTTCATGACCTTTTTTTTTTTTTTTTTTTTAGATTCCATATATATGTGTTAGCATACGGTATTTGTTTTTCTCTTTCTGACTTACTTTCACCCTGTATGACAGACTCTAGGTCCATCCACCTCGCTACAAATAACTCAATTTCGTTTCTTTTTATGGCTGAGTAATATTCCATTGTATATATGTGCCACATCTTCTTTATCCATTCGTCTGTTGATGGACACTTAGGTTGCTTCCATGTCCTGGCTATTGTAAATAGCGCTGCAATGAACATTTTGGTACATGACTCTTTT
>NC_041216.1:11046069-11050605 GCF_002837175.3 Physeter macrocephalus | reverse complement strand
CCTTTTATTTCTTTTTCTTCTCTGATTGCTGTGGCTAAAACTTCCAAAACTATGTTGAATAATAGTGGTGAGAGTGGGCAACCTTGTCTTGTTCCTGATCTTAGTGGAAATGGTTTCAGTTTTTCACCATTGAGGATGATGTTGGCTGTGGGTTTGTTATATATGGCCTTTATTATGTTGAGGAAAGTTCCCTCTATGCCTACTTTCTGGAGGGTTTTTTATCATAAATGGGTGATAAATTTTGTCAAAGATTTTTCTGCATCTATTGAGATGATCATATGGTTTTTCTCCTTCAATTTGTTAATATGGTGTGTCACATTGATTGGTTTGCGTATATTGAATCCTTGCATCCCTGGGATAAATCCCACTTGATCATGGTGTATGATCCTTTTAATGTGCTGTTGGGTTCTGTTTGCTAGTATTTTGTTGAGGATTTTTGCATATATGTTCATCAGTGATATTGGCCTGTAGTTTTCTTTCTTTGTGACATCTTTGTCTGGTTTTGGTATCAGGGTGATGGTGGCCTTGTAGAATGAGTTTGGGAGTGTTCCTCCCTCTGCTATATTTTAGAAGAGTTTGAGAAGGATAAGTGTTAGCTCTTCTCTAAATGTTTGATAGAATTCGCCTGTGAAGCCATCTGGTCCTGGGCTTTTGTTTGTTGGAAGATTTTTAATCACAGTTTCAATTTCAGTGCTTGTGATTGGTCTGTTCATATTTTCTATTTCTTCCTGGTTCAGTCTCAGAAGCTTGTGCATTTCTAAGAATTTGTCTGTTTCTTCCAGGTTGACATTGACTTTTGACACATCATCTCATCATGGTGTCTTTCCCAGACAGGAAAGGAAGGGAACTATTTGTAGTTGAGACCTACTAGGCCCTTGACCTCTATTATCTAAATTGGTCCATGGTGTTGTGGTTACTCCCCACCTCCCACATCCATTCCACATCCAGGTGATGCAGCCGAGCTGGTCATGATAATTCTACCCCCCTTGACCATGATAGCTTAAGAATGGTCATGGGACCCAATTCTGTCCTGACAGGGCTCTGCTGGTGGGCTTCTGGGTAATGTTTTCCCCTAAGAGAGACTCACAGGATGGTATGGATCCCCTCTCCCCCTGAGCACTGTGGTTCTTGGACGTAAGGGCTGGAACTGTAGCTCCGTCTTTCAACTGGCCTGAGGATGAAGCCAACACTAAGATTGGCAGATCAGAGAGATGGCCAGAACTTGGGACCTGGATGGCATTGTGGAGTCATCAGCCAACCTGGAAGCCCTCCCAACTCTGGACCTTGTTTAATGTGAAGTAATAAACATCCTTATCCTTTAAGCCAGTTTGAGTTGGGTTATCTGTTCTGTGCAACAGAATGCATTGCAACTGATTCATACCAATATTGTCAACAGCCCTTCATCACACAGTCTTCACAGGTAGGCTGCTGAATTTGGATCAAAATGTAAAATGCTTTTACTATGCTTTACCGGAGGATACATACTGTTACCATGATGTCTGGCAGACAGATGGCTGAGAGGTGTAACAACTTCAGCTGATGCCCAGAAGAGATCCTGTCTGGACTGTAACATGCAAGACGTTAGCCTTCTGAGTATGAGAGAACACGGTGAAAGCGGGAATTGTTCTTCTCCAACAGTAAAACAGTTCTAAAGGCACCTGACCCAGCATGATACCTGTGAGTGTTTTGTGGACATCATGCAATGTCAAGGTTCTGTGGTCATATTGCACTGTAATTACTTCTAATTTGCATGGTGTGATCATCAGTCTTTTCATCCTTTCCAGGTTGCTACCAAAAATTCTTTAAATTTAAAATGTGAAGGAACTTCCCTGGTGGTGCAGTGGTTAAGAATCCGCCTGCCAATGCAGGGGACACGGGTGTGAGCCCTGGGCCGGGAAGATCCCACATGCCACAGAGCAACTAAGCCCGTGCACGTTTAAAAAGTTGTTTTTTAATAGGTAATATGTACATCGCGGAGCAACTAAGCCCGTGCTCCACAACTCCTGAGTCTGTGCTCTAGAGCCCACGAGCCACAACTACTGAGCCCACGTGCTGCAACTACTGAAGCCCGTGTACCTAGAACCCGTGCTCCGCAACAAGAGAAGCCACCGCAATGAGAGGCCCGTGCATCACAACGGAGAGTAGCCCCCACTCACCGCAACTAAAGAAAGCCCGCACGCAGCAACGAAGACCCGATGCAGCCAAAGATAAATAAATAAATTTATTTTTTTTTAAAAAGGTAATATGTATACACGGTATGTTCCCAGAACTATTCTGTACATGTACAAGCTCATATGTATATATTTCCTACCCTCTTTAAAAAAGAAAAGAAAACAAATAGTAGCATACACTGCATATTGTTTCTTACTTTCCTTATTTCACATCTTGGAGATGACACATGGCAGTACATTTAGATACATCTCATTCATTTCAGTGACTTATATTATATGAGCAGATTTTAAGTATTTGAGGGCTTAACATTTGGATTATACCTGGCCTTTACTATAACAAAAAAACTGCAATGAATCTTCCTTGTATATGTCTTTATGTACATGTAGATCTGTAAGTCAGATTTGTAGATGTAGACTTTTTTTAAAAAATAAATTTATTTATTTATTTTTGGCTGCGTTGGGTCTTAGTTGCTGTGTGCAGGCTTTCTCTAGTTGCAGCGAGCGGGGGCCACTCTTCGTTGCAGTGCGCGGGCTTCTCATTGTGGTGGCTTCTCTTGTGGAGCACGGGCTCTAGGCACGTGGGCCTCAGTAGTTGTGGCACGTGGGCTTCAGTAGTTGTGGCACGTGGACTTTAGTAGTTGTGGCTTGTGGGCCCTAAAGTGCAGGCTCAGTAGTTGTGGTGCATGAGGCTTAGTTGCTTTGCGGCATGTGGGATCTTCCCAGACCAGGGATCAAACCCGTGTCCCCTGCATTGGCAGGCGGATTCTTAACCACTGCGCCACCAGAGAAGTCCCTTTTAACATCTTTATTGTAGTTGCTTTACAATGTTGTGTGTTAGTTTCTGCTGTATAACAAAGTGAATCAGCCATATACATACATATATCCCCATATCCCCTCCCTCTTGAGCCTCCCTCCCAGCCTCCCTATCCCACCCCTCTAGGTGGTCACAAAGCACCAAGCTGATCTCCCTGTGCTATGCGGCTGCTTCCCACTAGCTTGTAGATGTAAAGTTGTTTGATCCAGAGTTATACGCAGTTAAATTTCTAAAATAGATATTAACAAATTGCCTTCCATAGGCTCGATACTGAATTACACTCTCACACATTACGAAAATTCTCACAGTTTATTTAACTCAGATAAGGGCCTCTTCCGTAGGAACATTTTACCTCTCTTCCATTGGTGTTTCTGTCTTCCTGGGCATTGAAGCAGAAGAGCAGATATAGGAATTCCCTGGCGGTCCTGCAGTTAGGACTCTGTGCTTCCACTGAAGGGGGCACAGGTTTGATCCCTGGTCAGGGAACTAAGATCCCCAAGCCTCGCAGCAAGGCCAAAAAAAAAAAAGATGATTCACTTGAGGTAACATGTTTGTTTTTAAGAATAACACCAGCGTGGTGAGTGGATACAGAGAGGAACGACTGGGGGCTGGGGGGCTGAGTTAGGAAGTGGCTGGCATGGTCTAGGGAGGAGAAGGTGGTGGGTGGCAGCGATTGTTTGAAGAGAAGCAGAGCGATTCCTGTGAAGACCGGGGCCTCTTCCTGCAGTTTTTCTGAATCTTTCCACAATCCCTCTTTTTATCTGATTTAGGTTGAATGGAGTTCAGTGTCTCTCATCCCAAGAGTCTTCACCAGGTCCCTGTCAAAGAGCTTGGTATGGCTGGAACAGAAGGCTACCTGACATTGACTTTTTTTTTTTTTCAGTAAAAGTAAGTTTGATAGGTATGACTTTTTTTTTTTAAACATCTTTATTGGAGTATAATTGCTTTACAGTGGTGTGTTAGTTTCTGCTTTATAACAAAGTGAATCAGTTATACATACACATATGTTCCCATATCTCTTCCCTCTTGCGTCTCCCACCATCCCACCCTCCCTATCCCACCCCTCCAGGTGGTCACAAAGCACCGAGCTGATCTCCCTGTGCTATGCGGCTGCTTCCCACTAGCTATCTATTTTACATTTGGTAGTGTATATATGTCCATGCCACTCTCTCTCTTCGTCCCAGCCCACCCTTCCCCCTCCCTGTGTCCTGAAGTCCATTCTCTATGTCTGTGTCTTCATTCCCCTCTTGCCCCTAGGTTCTTCATGACCTTTTTTTTTTTTTTTTTTTTAGATTCCATATATATGTGTTAGCATACGGTATTTGTTTTTCTCTTTCTGACTTACTTTCACCCTGTATGACAGACTCTAGGTCCATCCACCTCGCTACAAATAACTCAATTTCGTTTCTTTTTATGGCTGAGTAATATTCCATTGTATATATGTGCCACATCTTCTTTATCCATTCGTCTGTTGATGGACACTTAGGTTGCTTCCATGTCCTGGCTATTGTAAATAGCGCTGCAATGAACATTTTGGTACATGACTCTTTT
>NC_041216.1:11040053-11042314 GCF_002837175.3 Physeter macrocephalus | reverse complement strand
GCCACAACTACTGAGCCTGCGCTCTGGAGCCCACGAGCCACAACTACTGAGCCCACGTGCCACAACTACTGAAGCCCGCGCACCTAGAGCCCGTACTCCGCAACAAGAGAAGCCACCGCAATGAGAAGCCCACGCACCCCAACAAAGAGTAGCCCCCGCTCGCCGCAACTAGAGAAAGACTGCGCACAGCAACGAAGACCCAACGCAGCCAAAAACAAATAAATAAAATAAAATAAATTTTTTAAAAATGTGAAATAAACATAAAAAGGTCAAGACTGAACCACTGCTATATAACAATGCTGTGAGTTAGCAATAGACGCTCAAAGAGCTCAGTGTCAGACCCTGGGCTTGACCTCAGACCTGTTTGCCTCCAAAATCTTTCCTCCTTCCAGTACAAACTGTAGGCCTAACTTTCCAGGTTCAACTACATAAAGTCATAATGGAATGGCCAGAGTTTTTTGAAGAAGACTTGTTGCACTGGCCTGCCCAATACTCCTTGCCTATCCTTTTGGGGATAAAACCTTCTTTTTTATAAGGATCTATTCTATGTGGTTTGACTGATACTAACTCACCTATTCCTGCATGATAGGGGTGGGCACATAACCATGCCTTGCCCAACAGAGTATCCTATTGGCCTAACCTCAGTGATTGGATCAGGGAAAGAATGGTCTCTTGCCTCCAGGTGAGTCAAATGAGTCTTCCTGAGAGATTTTCTCCCAGAACTTTTGGAGAAAATTACCTCTTTTCCTTGAAGTTGCTAAGCTAAATCTTGGACTGCTGGAGGCCGTCATACTTCCCACTTAGACATCCTGTAAGACAAGAGGATTGGAAGGTATCATTTGAGCTCCTGGATCCAGCCATACCTGAAGCCAATAGTGTCATATTTCTAGTTTTCTAATCTCATTTTTCTTCAACTTATTTGATCTAAGTTTCTGCTCCTTTCAAGAGAAGCAGTCCTATCATACATCACAACCTCCAATACTGACACATGTGCTCCTTGAGTCTCTCAAATACATGAAGAGATTTTTACATGTAACTCAGGGTCAATACTAAGAATTTGCTTGAGAACATTTGGATGCCATTCATTTTGCATAGATAACTTTTGGGGGTCATGTAAATAGGTGGATGGGATTCTGACCCCTTGAAGGTTCCTTTGGAGTATAAGGCCTCACCCTGAACCATGGAACTAAAAAGGCCTTGGATCCTCCTTTATGGTAGAGCAAAAATAATTGAGTGCCAGCCAGGAAGGTGATATTAGGCAGAAGGGAGCAGGGAAGGGCATAGTTTACAATCAGTGTCCTGTAGGGTTAATTGCACAAGCTTCATGGTTAGTGACTCTGTCTGAATCCCATCTCTACCTCTTAAACTCTGTATGGTCCTGGGCAGTTCACTTTCCCTCTCTAAATCTCAGTTTTCTCAACTGCAAAATTGGGCTAATTATAGTGGCAATCCCATAGATTTGTTTTAAGGATTAATGAAATAATGCACATAAGCTAAGACTCACTTCATTTCCAAGTGATAGAACCCCAAATCAAACTCTCTTTAATCATAAAAAAGAATTCATTGGCTCATATAACTGAAAAGTCCAGGAGGGACAGCGTCAGGCATAGCTGGATCCAGGGGCTCAAATGATGTCATCAAAAGTAACTCTAGTCTCTGCTTTCTTTCCTTTCTTTCTTTTTTTTTTTTTTGCGGTACGCAGGCCTCTCACTGTTGTGGCCTCTCCCGTTGCGGAGCACTGGCTCCAGACACGCAGGCTCAGTGGCCATGGCTCACGGGCCCGGCAGCTCCGCAGCATGTGGGATCTTCCTGGACCGGGGCACAAACCCACGTCCCCTGCATCGGCAGGCGGACTCTCAACCACTGCGCCACCAGGGAAGCCCTCTGCTTTCTTTCTTGTATTTTATTTTATTTATTTGGCCATGCCACACAGCATGTGGGATCTTAGTTCCCTCACCAGGGATTGAACCTGTTTGAAGAGAAGCAGAGCGATTCCTGTGAAGACCGGGGCCTCTTCCTGCAGTTTTTCTGAATCTTTCCACAATCCCTCTTTTTATCTGATTTAGGTTGAATGGAGTTCAGTGTCTCTCAACCCAAGAGTCTTCACCAGGTCCCTGTCAAAGAGCTTGGTACGGCTGGAACAGAAGGCTACCTGACATTGACTTTTTTTTTTTTCAGTAAAAGTAAGTTTGATAGGTATGACTTTTTTTTTTTAAACATCTTTATTGGAGTATAATTGCTTTACAGTGGTGTGGTAGTTT
>NC_041216.1:11030214-11037358 GCF_002837175.3 Physeter macrocephalus | reverse complement strand
GCCACAACTACTGAGCCTGCGCTCTGGAGCCCACGAGCCACAACTACTGAGCCCACGTGCCACAACTACTGAAGCCCGCGCACCTAGAGCCCGTACTCCGCAACAAGAGAAGCCACCGCAATGAGAAGCCCACGCACCCCAACAAAGAGTAGCCCCCGCTCGCCGCAACTAGAGAAAGACTGCGCACAGCAACGAAGACCCAACGCAGCCAAAAACAAATAAATAAAATAAAATAAATTTTTTAAAAATGTGAAATAAACATAAAAAGGTCAAGACTGAACCACTGCTATATAACAATGCTGTGAGTTAGCAATAGACGCTCAAAGAGCTCAGTGTCAGACCCTGGGCTTGACCTCAGACCTGTTTGCCTCCAAAATCTTTCCTCCTTCCAGTACAAACTGTAGGCCTAACTTTCCAGGTTCAACTACATAAAGTCATAATGGAATGGCCAGAGTTTTTTGAAGAAGACTTGTTGCACTGGCCTGCCCAATACTCCTTGCCTATCCTTTTGGGGATAAAACCTTCTTTTTTATAAGGATCTATTCTATGTGGTTTGACTGATACTAACTCACCTATTCCTGCATGATAGGGGTGGGCACATAACCATGCCTTGCCCAACAGAGTATCCTATTGGCCTAACCTCAGTGATTGGATCAGGGAAAGAATGGTCTCTTGCCTCCAGGTGAGTCAAATGAGTCTTCCTGAGAGATTTTCTCCCAGAACTTTTGGAGAAAATTACCTCTTTTCCTTGAAGTTGCTAAGCTAAATCTTGGACTGCTGGAGGCCGTCATACTTCCCACTTAGACATCCTGTAAGACAAGAGGATTGGAAGGTATCATTTGAGCTCCTGGATCCAGCCATACCTGAAGCCAATAGTGTCATATTTCTAGTTTTCTAATCTCATTTTTCTTCAACTTATTTGATCTAAGTTTCTGCTCCTTTCAAGAGAAGCAGTCCTATCATACATCACAACCTCCAATACTGACACATGTGCTCCTTGAGTCTCTCAAATACATGAAGAGATTTTTACATGTAACTCAGGGTCAATACTAAGAATTTGCTTGAGAACATTTGGATGCCATTCATTTTGCATAGATAACTTTTGGGGGTCATGTAAATAGGTGGATGGGATTCTGACCCCTTGAAGGTTCCTTTGGAGTATAAGGCCTCACCCTGAACCATGGAACTAAAAAGGCCTTGGATCCTCCTTTATGGTAGAGCAAAAATAATTGAGTGCCAGCCAGGAAGGTGATATTAGGCAGAAGGGAGCAGGGAAGGGCATAGTTTACAATCAGTGTCCTGTAGGGTTAATTGCACAAGCTTCATGGTTAGTGACTCTGTCTGAATCCCATCTCTACCTCTTAAACTCTGTATGGTCCTGGGCAGTTCACTTTCCCTCTCTAAATCTCAGTTTTCTCAACTGCAAAATTGGGCTAATTATAGTGGCAATCCCATAGATTTGTTTTAAGGATTAATGAAATAATGCACATAAGCTAAGACTCACTTCATTTCCAAGTGATAGAACCCCAAATCAAACTCTCTTTAATCATAAAAAAGAATTCATTGGCTCATATAACTGAAAAGTCCAGGAGGGACAGCGTCAGGCATAGCTGGATCCAGGGGCTCAAATGATGTCATCAAAAGTAACTCTAGTCTCTGCTTTCTTTCCTTTCTTTCTTTTTTTTTTTTTTGCGGTACGCAGGCCTCTCACTGTTGTGGCCTCTCCCGTTGCGGAGCACTGGCTCCAGACACGCAGGCTCAGTGGCCATGGCTCACGGGCCCGGCAGCTCCGCAGCATGTGGGATCTTCCTGGACCGGGGCACAAACCCACGTCCCCTGCATCGGCAGGCGGACTCTCAACCACTGCGCCACCAGGGAAGCCCTCTGCTTTCTTTCTTGTATTTTATTTTATTTATTTGGCCATGCCACACAGCATGTGGGATCTTAGTTCCCTCACCAGGGATTGAACCCACACCCCCTGCATTGGAAGGGCAGAGTCTTAACCACTGGACCACCAGGGAAGTCCCTCTGCTTTCTTTTGCTCGGCTCCATTCCGAAATAAGCCATGCCAAATCACTCTATTTTTCACCACAGCTACTACCCTAGTCCAAAGCACCATTGTTTCTACCCTGATGACTATAACAGCCTCCCAACTGGTCTCCCTTCTTCCTACACCCCTACCCCTCACTCCCAGTCTCACCTCCACAGAGTGCTCTTTAAAGAGCATGAGTCATTCATTACATGACTCCCCTGCCCAAAACCTTCCAAAAGATCCTTGGAGTAAAATCCATATCCCTCTCTAAGGCCCACCAGGCCCTTCAAGACTGGCCTCTGCCTGACCCCCTGACCTCATCTCCTGCTTCCCTTCTCTCTCACTCTACTGCACTGGCCTTCTTCCCATTTTTCCTCATGCTGGGGGTGTTCCCTCTGCCAGGAACTTACCCCTGTACCTTGTTCCCTAACTTAATTCAAAACTCAGAATCTTTCCACAATCCCTCTTTTTATCTGATTTAGGTTGAATGGAGTTCAGTGTCTCTCATCCCAAGAGTCTTCACCAGGTCCCTGTCAAAGAGCTTGGTATGGCTGGAACAGAAGGCTACCTGACATTGACTTTTTTTTTTTTTCAGTAAAAGTAAGTTTGATAGGTATGACTTTTTTTTAAAAAACATCTTTATTGGAGTATAATTGCTTTACAGTGGTGTGTTAGTTTCTGCTTTATAACAAAGTGAATCAGTTATACATACACATATGTTCCCATATCTCTTCCCTCTTGCGTCTCGGTAAGAGGCCCGCGTACCGCAAAAAAAAAAAAAAAAAAAAAACTCAGTTTCCTTGGTCTCATCTCTCCAGTCTTCCTTCCTCACAATTCCAAGTCTGGTAAGAAAAAGAGAGCTCTCTTGCCCAACAGTTTATACACAAGTCTGGGGCTAGCTTTCATTGGCCCAAATTGCACTCTGGGCACATCCCTGAACCAATCACTGTTGCCAAGGGACTGAGATGACCTGATTGGTTAGGCTCGAGTCACATGGCCACCTGGACCTAATGCAAGTGTGGCCTGCCCATGGAGGAAGGCAATTCCCCAGAGAAAATTTGAGGCCATGTTACCAGAAGAGTGAAGTAATGCTAGGCAGTCGAAATAACAGATGTCTATTTTCTGCGTTTTCATAAGTGCTTGACAAATAAGTGTTTGGGGAAAAAGAAAGAAAAAAAAAAGGGAAAAGAAAAAAGCTAGCAGGCATTGCCTGCAAACGTCCCCTGGGATCTTCATCAACATTCATTCATTTAACAAATTTTTATTGACTCACTGAATTCCAGGCTCTGTCCTAAGGGACTCTGCTACTCTCTTAAATCAGAATGTGATAATATAATAGATTATATGACTTGTCTAGAACAGTGCTGGGCATTCATTCAACAATATTTATTGGGCTTTTATTAGCATTGGGGAGGAGCTCAGATCACAGCGGTGAACACCATAGGTGGTCCCTCTCCTCCTGGGGCTTATATTCTAGTGAAAAAAAGACAGATAGCCAAAATGAACATTTAATCTTAAAGGAAGTACACAACATTCTTAAGTCTGATACTTTCTAGGGAGAAAAAAGGAGTGGCCTGGGCCTCTTCTTTACTGATGAGCCTTTTGAACCTTTGGAATTGTGTACTTGTATTAATCATTTAAAAAATATTGATTCATTATTTTAAAAAGCAATGCCATAAGGAGATACATTGCACCCACTAGAATGGCTAAACTGAAAAGATTGGCAATGCCAAATGCTCAGGAGCACGTGGAAGAACTGGAACTCTCTTACATTGCTGATGAGAATGTAAAATGGTACAACCACTGTAGAGAACTATTTGGCAGTTTCTTATCAAATTAAACCTACAACAACCCTATAACCCAGAATTCCACTCCTTTACCTAAGAGAAATAAAAACTCAGGTCCCCAAAAAAATTTGAGACGTTCACAGCTTAATACTAGCCCCAAAGTGAAAACAACCCAAATGTCTATCAACAGAAAAATGAATAAAGAAATTATGGTATGGCTATATAATGAAATACTACTCATCAATGAAAAGAAACAAATTACTAATCTTACGATATGTATGAAATCTCAAGAAGAATATGCTGAATGAAAGAAACCAGACTCACAAAAGTCATACTGTATGCTTTAATTTATATGAAGTTCTAGAACTGGCAAAACTTATCCAGGGTGATAGAAATGGGAACAGTGGTTGCCTGGGGTAGGAGATGGGATTCATTGGGAAGGGAACTTTCTGTGGGGCTGGCAATGTTCTCTGCTTTGATAGAGGTTTAAGTTACAGGGATATTTTCCTTTTTTGGTTTCTGGTTTGTTGCTGTTGTTGTTTGGCCACGCAGCATGCAGGAATCTTACTTCCCCCACCAGGGATCTAACCCGTGTCCCCTGCAGTGGAAGCGCGGAATCTTAACCACTGGACAGCCGGGAAAGTCCAGGGCTGTTTTCAATTTCTCAAAACTCGTGGAACTGCATGTTTAAGTTCTGTCTGTGCACTTCATTGAACGTAAATTATACCTCAATTAAAAAAAAAAAGTAGTTGCAAGTATTTGAATCGGGGAAGTTACTGCCTAATAGGAAATGTGTGACAGGATAACTCCAGGAGCCTGTAGGTGCGGGGGAGATCAGGGAAAGCCCTTACTGAGAAAGTGCGATTTCAAAATCCTGAGGAAGGCCAAGAATTGTCCGTGCAAAATGGGATGAAAGGAAGGAGGTGAACTCAACACATAAGTGTTAGCTTTTTATCAGTGGCGACCTTCCAAAGCCAGGTATCTAGCGTTCACTTTGTGCTTGCAGCTTTCACATCTGTGTTTTCGCAGTTAATCTCCCAGATGACCCTTCGATAGCAGCATTTTGGTTCCCATTTTACAAGTGAGCAAACCGAGGTTCAGGGAGGTCAAAAGACTTGCTCAACAACTAGGACGTGGCAGGAGCCAGGTTTTAGGGCTGCATATTTGGTGTCACTGTCCCGAAACGTAACCTGAAACAGTAACCACAGACTGCAGGTTGGGAAGGCTGGAGCAAAGGAATGTTCTCTGAACAAAAGAAGGGCGGGGCAGGCGCGGTCGCACCTCCCACCTCCCCAGGCGCCAACCTCCAGTTCTCTTGGGAGAGTGGGGTAGGGGTGGGGCGCCAAGGTCTGGTTTCATTCCGCTGAGTCAGCAGCTCCCAACACCCGGGAGCCTTGGCTCTGGAACAAAGGAGTCCATGGGGCTGAGGGGCGGGGCCCGAGCCGGGGGAGGAGGGGGTGGAGGCCCGGGCGGGGCTCAACTCTGGGGAGAGGGGGCGGGGAGCGGGGGCGGGGAGCAGTGGGGTAAAGCGCGGAGTGGTGCGGTAAAGCGCGGAGTGGGCGGGGCCCGACCTGGGGGAGATGGGCGGGGCTCGGAGGGGCCCGGAGCCGGGGAGACGCTCTCCACGGGGGTGGGGTTGGAGGTGGGACCCGAGCTTCGGGAGCTGCGGGCCGGGAAGGACAGTAGTGGGGGAAGGCGTGAGGTTGGAAGGCGCGCAGTGGGCGGGGCCCGAGGGCCGGACGCAGAGTCTGAGCGCCTGAGGGGGGCCCCAGACGTTTCCAGGAAGCAGCTCGCTCCGCAGCTCCACCTGCTGGTCCCGGCCAGACCCGCCCGTACTGAGGACCAGCAGGTCCGATTCTCTGGTAAGTCCTGGAGCAAGTCCTCCCCCTACGTGGGTCCTGCTCCTCTTCTGTGCAGTGACCACGACCTGTCTTGTTTCGCAGGGTCGTTGGAGAGTGGGTTGGGAGAATGGAAGTGAAGAAGCCTTGTTGTGCAGTGCGCGGGCTTCTCATTGTGGTGGCTTCTCTTGTGGAGCACGGGCTCTAGGCACGTGGGCCTCAGTAGTTGTGGCACGTGGGCTTCAGTAGTTGTGGCACGTGGACTTTAGTAGTTGTGGCTTGTGGGCCCTAAAGTGCAGGCTCAGTAGTTGTGGTGCATGAGGCTTAGTTGCTTTGCGGCATGTGGGATCTTCCCAGACCAGGGATCAAACCCGTGTCCCCTGCATTGGCAGGCGGATTCTTAACCACTGCGCCACCAGAGAAGTCCCTTTTAACATCTTTATTGTAGTTGCTTTACAATGTTGTGTGTTAGTTTCTGCTGTATAACAAAGTGAATCAGCCATATACATACATATATCCCCATATCCCCTCCATCTTGAGCCTCCCTCCCAGCCTCCCTATCCCACCCCTCTAGGTGGTCACAAAGCACCAAGCTGATCTCCCTGTGCTATGCGGCTGCTTCCCACTAGCTTGTAGATGTAAAGTTGTTTGATCCAGAGTTATACGCAGTTAAATTTCTAAAATAGATATTAACAAATTGCCTTCCATAGGCTCGATACTGAATTACACTCTCACACATTACGAAAATTCTCACAGTTTATTTAACTCAGATAAGGGCCTCTTCCGTAGGAACATTTTACCTCTCTTCCATTGGTGTTTCTGTCTTCCTGGGCATTGAAGCAGAAGAGCAGATATAGGAATTCCCTGGCGGTCCTGCAGTTAGGACTCTGTGCTTCCACTGAAGGGGGCACAGGTTTGATCCCTGGTCAGGGAACTAAGATCCCCAAGCCTCGCAGCAAGGCCAAAAAAAAAAAAGATGATTCACTTGAGGTAACATGTTTGTTTTTAAGAATAACACCAGCGTGGTGACTGGATACAGAGAGGAACGACTGGGGGCTGGGGGGCTGAGTTAGGAAGTGGCTGGCATGGTCTAGGGAGGAGAAGGTGGTGGGTGGCAGCGATTGTTTGAAGAGAAGCAGAGCGATTCCTGTGAAGACCGGGGCCTCTTCCTGCAGTTTTTCTGAATCTTTCCACAATCCCTCTTTTTATCTGATTTAGGTTGAATGGAGTTCAGTGTCTCTCATCCCAAGAGTCTTCACCAGGTCCCTGTCAAAGAGCTTGGTATGGCTGGAACAGAAGGCTACCTGACATTGACTTTTTTTTTTTTTAGTAAAAGTAAGTTTGATAGGTATGACTTTTTTTTTTTAAACATCTTTATTGGAGTATAATTGCTTTACAGTGGTGTGTTAGTTTCTGCTTTATAACAAAGTGAATCAGTTATACATACACATATGTTCCCATATCTCTTCCCTCTTGCGTCTCCCACC
>NC_041216.1:11020607-11028286 GCF_002837175.3 Physeter macrocephalus | reverse complement strand
GCCACAACTACTGAGCCTGCGCTCTGGAGCCCACGAGCCACAACTACTGAGCCCACGTGCCACAACTACTGAAGCCCGCGCACCTAGAGCCCGTACTCCGCAACAAGAGAAGCCACCGCAATGAGAAGCCCACGCACCCCAACAAAGAGTAGCCCCCGCTCGCCGCAACTAGAGAAAGACTGCGCACAGCAACGAAGACCCAACGCAGCCAAAAACAAATAAATAAAATAAAATAAATTTTTTAAAAATGTGAAATAAACATAAAAAGGTCAAGACTGAACCACTGCTATATAACAATGCTGTGAGTTAGCAATAGACGCTCAAAGAGCTCAGTGTCAGACCCTGGGCTTGACCTCAGACCTGTTTGCCTCCAAAATCTTTCCTCCTTCCAGTACAAACTGTAGGCCTAACTTTCCAGGTTCAACTACATAAAGTCATAATGGAATGGCCAGAGTTTTTTGAAGAAGACTTGTTGCACTGGCCTGCCCAATACTCCTTGCCTATCCTTTTGGGGATAAAACCTTCTTTTTTATAAGGATCTATTCTATGTGGTTTGACTGATACTAACTCACCTATTCCTGCATGATAGGGGTGGGCACATAACCATGCCTTGCCCAACAGAGTATCCTATTGGCCTAACCTCAGTGATTGGATCAGGGAAAGAATGGTCTCTTGCCTCCAGGTGAGTCAAATGAGTCTTCCTGAGAGATTTTCTCCCAGAACTTTTGGAGAAAATTACCTCTTTTCCTTGAAGTTGCTAAGCTAAATCTTGGACTGCTGGAGGCCGTCATACTTCCCACTTAGACATCCTGTAAGACAAGAGGATTGGAAGGTATCATTTGAGCTCCTGGATCCAGCCATACCTGAAGCCAATAGTGTCATATTTCTAGTTTTCTAATCTCATTTTTCTTCAACTTATTTGATCTAAGTTTCTGCTCCTTTCAAGAGAAGCAGTCCTATCATACATCACAACCTCCAATACTGACACATGTGCTCCTTGAGTCTCTCAAATACATGAAGAGATTTTTACATGTAACTCAGGGTCAATACTAAGAATTTGCTTGAGAACATTTGGATGCCATTCATTTTGCATAGATAACTTTTGGGGGTCATGTAAATAGGTGGATGGGATTCTGACCCCTTGAAGGTTCCTTTGGAGTATAAGGCCTCACCCTGAACCATGGAACTAAAAAGGCCTTGGATCCTCCTTTATGGTAGAGCAAAAATAATTGAGTGCCAGCCAGGAAGGTGATATTAGGCAGAAGGGAGCAGGGAAGGGCATAGTTTACAATCAGTGTCCTGTAGGGTTAATTGCACAAGCTTCATGGTTAGTGACTCTGTCTGAATCCCATCTCTACCTCTTAAACTCTGTATGGTCCTGGGCAGTTCACTTTCCCTCTCTAAATCTCAGTTTTCTCAACTGCAAAATTGGGCTAATTATAGTGGCAATCCCATAGATTTGTTTTAAGGATTAATGAAATAATGCACATAAGCTAAGACTCACTTCATTTCCAAGTGATAGAACCCCAAATCAAACTCTCTTTAATCATAAAAAAGAATTCATTGGCTCATATAACTGAAAAGTCCAGGAGGGACAGCGTCAGGCATAGCTGGATCCAGGGGCTCAAATGATGTCATCAAAAGTAACTCTAGTCTCTGCTTTCTTTCCTTTCTTTCTTTTTTTTTTTTTTGCGGTACGCAGGCCTCTCACTGTTGTGGCCTCTCCCGTTGCGGAGCACTGGCTCCAGACACGCAGGCTCAGTGGCCATGGCTCACGGGCCCGGCAGCTCCGCAGCATGTGGGATCTTCCTGGACCGGGGCACAAACCCACGTCCCCTGCATCGGCAGGCGGACTCTCAACCACTGCGCCACCAGGGAAGCCCTCTGCTTTCTTTCTTGTATTTTATTTTATTTATTTGGCCATGCCACACAGCATGTGGGATCTTAGTTCCCTCACCAGGGATTGAACCCACACCCCCTGCATTGGAAGGGCAGAGTCTTAACCACTGGACCACCAGGGAAGTCCCTCTGCTTTCTTTTGCTCGGCTCCATTCCGAAATAAGCCATGCCAAATCACTCTATTTTTCACCACAGCTACTACCCTAGTCCAAAGCACCATTGTTTCTACCCTGATGACTATAACAGCCTCCCAACTGGTCTCCCTTCTTCCTACACCCCTACCCCTCACTCCCAGTCTCACCTCCACAGAGTGCTCTTTAAAGAGCATGAGTCATTCATTACATGACTCCCCTGCCCAAAACCTTCCAAAAGATCCTTGGAGTAAAATCCATATCCCTCTCTAAGGCCCACCAGGCCCTTCAAGACTGGCCTCTGCCTGACCCCCTGACCTCATCTCCTGCTTCCCTTCTCTCTCACTCTACTGCACTGGCCTTCTTCCCATTTTTCCTCATGCTGGGGGTGTTCCCTCTGCCAGGAACTTACCCCTGTACCTTGTTCCCTAACTTAATTCAAAACTCAGTTTCCGGGCTTCCCTGGTGGCGCAGTGGTTGAGAGTCCGCCTGCCGATGCAGGGGACGCGGGTTCGTGCCCCGGTCCAGGAAGATCCCACACGCCGCGGAGCGGCTGGGCCCGTGAGCCATGGCCGCTGAGCCTGCGCGTCTGGAGCCTGTGCTCCGCAACGGGAGAGGCCACAACGGTAAGAGGCCCGCGTACCGCAAAAAAAAAAAAAAAAAAAAAACTCAGTTTCCTTGGTCTCATCTCTCCAGTCTTCCTTCCTCACAATTCCAAGTCTGGTAAGAAAAAGAGAGCTCTCTTGCCCAACAGTTTATACACAAGTCTGGGGCTAGCTTTCATTGGCCCAAATTGCACTCTGGGCACATCCCTGAACCAATCACTGTTGCCAAGGGACTGAGATGACCTGATTGGTTAGGCTCGAGTCACATGGCCACCTGGACCTAATGCAAGTGTGGCCTGCCCATGGAGGAAGGCAATTCCCCAGAGAAAATTTGAGGCCATGTTACCAGAAGAGTGAAGTAATGCTAGGCAGTCGAAATAACAGATGTCTATTTTCTGCGTTTTCATAAGTGCTTGACAAATAAGTGTTTGGGGAAAAAGAAAGAAAAAAAAAAGGGAAAAGAAAAAAGCTAGCAGGCATTGCCTGCAAACGTCCCCTGGGATCTTCATCAACATTCATTCATTTAACAAATTTTTATTGACTCACTGAATTCCAGGCTCTGTCCTAAGGGACTCTGCTACTCTCTTAAATCAGAATGTGATAATATAATAGATTATATGACTTGTCTAGAACAGTGCTGGGCATTCATTCAACAATATTTATTGGGCTTTTATTAGCATTGGGGAGGAGCTCAGATCACAGCGGTGAACACCATAGGTGGTCCCTCTCCTCCTGGGGCTTATATTCTAGTGAAAAAAAGACAGATAGCCAAAATGAACATTTAATCTTAAAGGAAGTACACAACATTCTTAAGTCTGATACTTTCTAGGGAGAAAAAAGGAGTGGCCTGGGCCTCTTCTTTACTGATGAGCCTTTTGAACCTTTGGAATTGTGTACTTGTATTAATCATTTAAAAAATATTGATTCATTATTTTAAAAAGCAATGCCATAAGGAGATACATTGCACCCACTAGAATGGCTAAACTGAAAAGATTGGCAATGCCAAATGCTCAGGAGCACGTGGAAGAACTGGAACTCTCTTACATTGCTGATGAGAATGTAAAATGGTACAACCACTGTAGAGAACTATTTGGCAGTTTCTTATCAAATTAAACCTACAACAACCCTATAACCCAGAATTCCACTCCTTTACCTAAGAGAAATAAAAACTCAGGTCCCCAAAAAAATTTGAGACGTTCACAGCTTAATACTAGCCCCAAAGTGAAAACAACCCAAATGTCTATCAACAGAAAAATGAATAAAGAAATTATGGTATGGCTATATAATGAAATACTACTCATCAATGAAAAGAAACAAATTACTAATCTTATGATATGTATGAAATCTCAAGAAGAATATGCTGAATGAAAGAAACCAGACTCACAAAAGTCATACTGTATGCTTTAATTTATATGAAGTTCTAGAACTGGCAAAACTTATCCAGGGTGATAGAAATGGGAACAGTGGTTGCCTGGGGTAGGAGATGGGATTCATTGGGAAGGGAACTTTCTGTGGGGCTGGCAATGTTCTCTGCTTTGATAGAGGTTTAAGTTACAGGGATATTTTCCTTTTTTGGTTTCTGGTTTGTTGCTGTTGTTGTTTGGCCACGCAGCATGCAGGAATCTTACTTCCCCCACCAGGGATCTAACCCGTGTCCCCTGCAGTGGAAGCGCAGAATCTTAACCACTGGACAGCCGGGAAAGTCCAGGGCTGTTTTCAATTTCTCAAAACTCGTGGAACTGCATGTTTAAGTTCTGTCTGTGCACTTCATTGAACGTAAATTATACCTCAATTAAAAAAAAAAAGTAGTTGCAAGTATTTGAATCGGGGAAGTTACTGCCTAATAGGAAATGTGTGACAGGATAACTCCAGGAGCCTGTAGGTGCGGGGGAGATCAGGGAAAGCCCTTACTGAGAAAGTGCGATTTCAAAATCCTGAGGAAGGCCAAGAATTGTCCGTGCAAAATGGGATGAAAGGAAGGAGGTGAACTCAACACATAAGTGTTAGCTTTTTATCAGTGGCGACCTTCCAAAGCCAGGTATCTAGCGTTCACTTTGTGCTTGCAGCTTTCACATCTGTGTTTTCGCAGTTAATCTCCCAGATGACCCTTCGATAGCAGCATTTTGGTTCCCATTTTACAAGTGAGCAAACCGAGGTTCAGGGAGGTCAAAAGACTTGCTCAACAACTAGGACGTGGCAGGAGCCAGGTTTTAGGGCTGCATATTTGGTGTCACTGTCCCGAAACGTAACCTGAAACAGTAACCACAGACTGCAGGTTGGGAAGGCTGGAGCAAAGGAATGTTCTCTGAACAAAAGAAGGGCGGGGCAGGCGCGGTCGCACCTCCCACCTCCCCAGGCGCCAACCTCCAGTTCTCTTGGGAGAGTGGGGTAGGGGTGGGGCGCCAAGGTCTGGTTTCATTCCGCTGAGTCAGCAGCTCCCAACACCCGGGAGCCTTGGCTCTGGAACAAAGGAGTCCATGGGGCTGAGGGGCGGGGCCCGAGCCGGGGGAGGAGGGGGTGGAGGCCCGGGCGGGGCTCAACTCTGGGGAGAGGGGGCGGGGAGCGGGGGCGGGGAGCAGTGGGGTAAAGCGCGGAGTGGTGCGGTAAAGCGCGGAGTGGGCGGGGCCCGACCTGGGGGAGATGGGCGGGGCTCGGAGGGGCCCGGAGCCGGGGAGACGCTCTCCACGGGGGTGGGGTTGGAGGTGGGACCCGAGCTTCGGGAGCTGCGGGCCGGGAAGGACAGTAGTGGGGGAAGGCGTGAGGTTGGAAGGCGCGCAGTGGGCGGGGCCCGAGGGCCGGACGCAGAGTCTGAGCGCCTGAGGGGGGCCCCAGACGTTTCCAGGAAGCAGCTCGCTCCGCAGCTCCACCTGCTGGTCCCGGCCAGACCCGCCCGTACTGAGGACCAGCAGGTCCGATTCTCTGGTAAGTCCTGGAGCAAGTCCTCCCCCTACGTGGGTCCTGCTCCTCTTCTGTGCAGTGACCACGACCTGTCTTGTTTCGCAGGGTCGTTGGAGAGTGGGTTGGGAGAATGGAAGTGAAGAAGCCTTGTTGTCAGCCCCTTAACCAACATGCATTTTATATACTTGCTAGGAAGAATTGTATTAATAGCTGTACTACTACTTCACACAATTTCCATTTTTCCCACACGACAATAGGTAATAATAGAATAGGTAATATTATCATCCTGTTTTACACTGAGAAAACTGAGGCTCAGAAGCGTTTATGTGGCATGCCCACGTTAACACAGCTAGTAGGTGGCAGAAGCACTTAAACCTGGGGTCTGACTTAGCATTTTTGGAGTCTTTCTTACCCTAAAGCCCATGCTCTTAACCACCATGTAATTACTGCCTAATTATTTATTCACTGATTCATTCATTTAAAAAATATTTATTGATCACCTACTCTGTGCTTGGTCATATAATGGGTGGAAGGTATGTAGTGAAGAGTTTCTACACAAATAAGGCTTACAGTCTAATTGGAAGACAGTGAAAAATTAATGACAAGAATAATTACTCAATTAAAATCGTGATATGTACTTTGGTGGAAAAGTATACGGAACTATAAAAATGGTGTTTTCTGGGCGATGTGTGCCTATTATGTGCCAGGTTCATGCTAAACCTTTTATGATTTCACTTGGGTTTCCTGCCCACTTAAGATCTAGATTAGACTTATTTGAACATTGTGGTAACCAGGATTCTAGCAGTTGCAAGTGGCAGAAACCTACCACAAACTAAAGCCAAAAAGGGTTGGTGGTGGGCGGGGAATTACTGACAAGCTCTACAAGTATACTAGTTTGAGGTATGGCTCCATCTCTCTCATCATCCCTCAATTCTCTTTTCCATGCAGCCAAGCAAGATGATTACAGACAGCCCTAGGCTTTCATTGAGTTTACAGCCCTCAGTCCCAGAAGAAGAGAGAGCCTACTTCCGCCCAGCTTCAGCATAAGAAAAGAAGTCTTGGGACTGTTTGCCCTAAACTCCCTGAAGTTGTCCTAAAACCTTGAAAAAGCTGAATCCCAAAGCCAGGTCTGTCTGAGCTCGTCACTGTCTCCTATCTAAGGTTACAGCATTAACTGTTTTTCTTTTATAGCAAGTATTGAACTTAATGCCTGTACCATTTGGCTTTAAATTAAGCATTGTTTTGTCACATTCTGGATTACGACCACATTAACAGGTTTTGACTCAGCTCCTCCCCCTTGTGTGTTGGGGGATAGGCACATGGATGTACAATTTATTCATTCAGCAGATATTTGCTGAGCTTTTATTATGTGCTAGGTAAAAATCATCTGGTGAGGAGAAGAGACCCCCAATCTTGCCCTCATGGGAATGTATTGTCTGGTGGCAAGACTGATAACGGACACTAAACACAAATGAGTATATAACTATACCTGTGAGTAGTGCTAGGAAGAAGGGTAGGATGCTCTAAAAGCTTCTAAGTGGGGACACTGGCCTGGTCTGAAAGGTTAGGAACACGCCCCCCCCCCAGAGGAATGTTTGATGTGACATCTGAAGGATTGATAGGTTAATTCAGCAAAATAGGAGAAAGAGCATTTTAGACAGAGGAACCTGCATGTGCAAAGGTCCTGGAGTAGAAGGGAGCATGGTAATGTCAAGGACTTGAAGGAAGATCAGCATGGTGCATGCAGACAAGAATGAGGACTGGCATGAGATGAGGAGGAAGAGGTGGTCAGAGGCTGGTGGATTTTCTCAAAGCTTACAGTCTGAGGAGACAGGGGCTGTGCACAGAGGCTAGTAGGATAGTGGCTACCATTTTTGTGTGCGTGTGTAAATCAAATGAGGTGATGTGTGAAAAGGCATAACAGTGCCTGGCATTCAGACAATAAATGGTTGCTTCTAATATTGTTCCACTGAACTGTGAATTCCTAGAGGTCAGGGATTGTATCCAATCCATTTCTTCTCTGTGTCTACAGGCCCTCTATGGAGGGAGAAGACTCAGCAAATATTTGTGAACCAAGCTGGAAAGGGTGGAATTTAATCTATGTCTCGGAAAAGAAAGAGCACTTCTGGCCAGGGGAGGGTATAGG
>NC_041216.1:11016646-11020107 GCF_002837175.3 Physeter macrocephalus | reverse complement strand
GAGGTGGGGGGCTCAGGGCTAGAAAGATCTCTGACTCCTGCCCCTCCTCACCAGCAGCAGCAGCAGTCAGTCCCTATTACTCTCCAAACTGAGGGTAGGCCTCACTGAGTGAAGGAACCCGAGGAGTTACACATGGCACATATGATGGAGTCTATCAATTCAAAGATGCATGCCTATATGTGCCAGGCACTATTTGAAACAGGTGACACCCTTTCTTTATCCTGGCCATTTCCTGATTTCCCAACATGCCTAGCACCTTCTCCTGTCTTAGAGACTTTACATTAGACATTCTCTTCTACCAGACTGCAGAAAGAAGTGGGACAATGAAGCAGTCTTGTAAAGAAGCAGAGATGAGAACCCAGTAGACTGTTTTTGACTTTCTGGTTCTAATTCTGGATGGCCCAGAGCCAACTAGTGCTGGAACAGGGGTACAAATCTGCCACTCTCGCACACGCCAAAATATCCATCTCAGGTAGAAGTTTTTACTGATAAGGAAAGCCAACCTCCTGTTGGAATCAAAGATTTACATGGGGGAAAGAAACAAGAGGCCTGGAAACTTGATTTACGGTTGTGAACAAAAACATCAATAGAGAGCATATTCCTAGAGCACTTCACTTTATCAGCTCGCTGAAATACATTTAAGGAATACAAATTCACGTAAAACAAATAAATGAAACCCATTTGAAAATTTAACAAAAAAATCAATAGATAACATCAGATGATTACTAAGGGTAGCTGGTAACAGAGCAAAAACGGGCCCAAAAGTGACCTTATAGGACCTGATAAGTCAATCACCTCACACAGTGCACAATAGAAAAGTATGAGGCACTCAATACATAGTTGTTGAGTAAATAAATAATTGAAGAGCTAAATGAATTAATGGTAGAAGTGTGGTATAGAAAAGAGTATTGGGTTAGTAATCTGAAGAACTGGGTTCTTATTTCAGCACTATCTCTTACAGTTGTGTGACTTCAGGTGAGACGATTTCTCTTAATCTCCGTTTTCCTAAGGTGTAAAATGGTGGGAAAATAATGCCTACTCTGGCTACCACACAGGATTGTGTAAGGATAAAACAAAATAAGAAATGAAGATATTTTGAGGCTTCCCTGGCGGTCCAGTGGTTAAGACTCCACGCTTCCACTGCAGGGGGCATGGGTTCGATCCCTGGTCGGGGAACTAAGATCCTGCAGGCTGTGCAGCGTGGCCAAAAAAAAAGAAGATATTTTATGAACCGTAAGTACTAAACAAATATAAGGCATAAAAGATAATAAAGGGATTAACGACAAGGTGAAAAGACAATGACGCTAGATGATATCTTGGTAGAAACAATGGGCATCAAGGGGGAAGTCTTTACAGTTTCAGCTCCCTGGAGCACTTTTTAATCAAAGAGGACTCATGAGTTAGAAGTTCATATACACAAAGGTACTTTAAAAATAATAAGGTATGATGATTATTACTGCCATTGTTCATCAGACCATTTCTCTACTAAGTGAAGAGCGACAGAGGGTAGGATAATGGGTTGACTAAGCAGGTCATAAAGCGCCTCATACCTAGCAGATCCTTAATAATTATTTTGGCGAACTGAAATACACATCTCAAAGCAGCTTTAGAAGCAAAGCAATAATTAATTGCACCAGGTGTATTAAGCAATACAAAAACAACCAAAGACCCACAGAACCACTTCAGGAATCTGACAAATACCACTTTAACCCCTAAAAGGTTAAAAGAGAATGAAAAACCCCTGGAACATACAAATAGAATCACAGTTAAAAATCTAGCTCTGCTAAACAAGTAAAATTGCCTGTTTGTAGACATGATCTTATATGTAGAAAATCTTAAAGATTCCACAAAAAAACTGTTAGAACTAATCAGTGAATTCAAAAAAGTTGCAGGATACAAAATCAACACACAAGAATCAGTTGCATTTCTATATACTGACAATTAGCAATCCGAAAAGAAAATTAAGAAACATCAAAACAATTCCATAGCATCAAAGAGAATAAAATATTTAGGAATAAACTTAACCAAGGAGGCAAAAATACTTGTACACTGAAAACTACAAAACAATGCTGAAAGAAATTAAAGACAACACAAATATATGGAAAAACATCGATGTTCATGGATTGGGAGACTTAATAAGGTTAAAACGTCAATACTACACAAAGTAATCTACAGATTTGATGCAACCCTTCCAAAATCCCAAAGACATTTTTTGCAAAAATAGAAAATTTCATCCTAAAATTCATATGGAATCTCAAGGGACCCCGAAAGAGCCAAAATAACTTGAAAAAGAACAATGTTGGAAGACTCACATTTCTTGATTTCAAAACTTACTATGAAGTTAGAGCATTCAAAACAGTGTGGCTCTAGCAAAAGGACAGACATATGGACCAATGGAATGGAATGAAGAGTCAGAAATAAACCCTCATGTGTACAGTCAAATGGCTTTTGAAAAGGATGCCAAGACCATTCAATTGGGAAAGGACAGTCTTTTCAACAAATGGTGCTGGGGATGACAGTCTTTTCAACAAATGGTGCTGGGGATACTGGATATCTGCATGCAAAAATATGAGGTTGGAACCTTACTTTATACCATGTTAAAACAAACAAACAAACCAACAGCAACAACAAAAAACCCTCAAAAAATGGATCAAATTTCTAAATGTAAGAGTTAAAACTATAAAACTTTTAGAAGAAAACAGAAGGAAAAAGCTTCATGACGTTAGATTTGGCAATGATTTCTTGAACATAACATCAAAAGTACAGGAAACAAAAGAAAAAAATACATAAGTTGGACTTTATCATGATGGAAAATGTTTGTACATTAAAAGACACTATCATATACTTAGTATGTGAACATACTTAACACTCCTGAACTGTACTTAAAGATGGTTAAGACGGTAAGTTTTACGTGTTTGTTCACAATTTTTTTAATGTAAATCTGAAAAATAAAAATAGAACACTACCAACAGAGTGAAAAGGCAATCCAAAGAATGGGAGAAAATATTTGCAAGTCATATACCTGATAAGAGATTGATATCTAGAATATATAAAGAACTTTTTGAACCCAGTGTCTGTACTTAAACACAGTCTCTGACCACAAAGCCTCTTTTTTTTCTTTTTCTTAACATCTTTATTGGAGTATAATTGCTTTACAATGGTGTGTTAGTTTCTGCTTTATAACAAAGTGAATCAGCTATACATATACATATATCCCCATGTCTCCTCCCTCTTGTGTCTCCCTCCCATCCTCCCAATCCCACCCCTCTAGGTGGTCACAAAGCACCGAGCTGATCTCCCTGTGCTATGCAGCTGCTTCCCACTAGCTATTTATTTTATATTTGGTAGTGTATATATGTCCATGCCACTCTCTCACTTCGTCCCAGCTTCCCCTTCCCCTTCCCCGTGTCCTCAAGTCCATTCTCTATGTCTGCGTCTTTATTCCTGTCCTGCCCCTAGGT
>NC_041216.1:11015554-11016460 GCF_002837175.3 Physeter macrocephalus | reverse complement strand
TTATGGCTGAGTAATATTCCATTGTATATATGTGCCACATCTTCTTTATCCATTCATCTGTCAGTGGACACTTAGGTTGTTTCCATGTTCTGGCTATTGTAAATAGTGCTGCAGTGAACATTGTGGTACATGACTCTTTTTGGATTCTGGTTTTCTCAGGGTATATGCCCAGTAGTGGAATTGCTGGATCATATGGTAGTTCTATTTTTAGTTTTTTAAGGAACCTCCGTACTGTTCTCCATAGTGGCTGTGTCAATTTACATTCCCGCCAACAGTGCAAGAGGTGCACTGCACCTCTTGCACAGTGATGATAAAGCCTCTGTTTTTAAGCAACAGCTAGTAGTAGCTGACATGCACTGGGCTTTGCTGTATGCAGGCACCGTGCTCAGAGTTTTATGTGCATCTCCTCATCCTAACAACCTAATGAAGTAGATGCTTATTGTTCCCATTTTATAAAGGAAACAGATTCAGAGAAGTTTAGTAATTAGCCTAAGTTCCACAGTGAGGAGGTGACCCAACTGAGATTAGAACCCGGGCAGTCTGTCTCCACAGCCCAGGTTCTTAAGTACATCCTCTACTGCCTTCAGAAAAGCAATTCCTCAGCATCCACCTGATGTAATATTGCATAGCCACTGCAAATGAGCATTATAAGACTATGTGGTGGGCTTCCCTGGTGGCACAATGGTTAAGAATCCACCTGCCAATGCAGGGGACATGGGTTCGAGCCCCGGCCCAGGAAGATCCCACATGCCGCAGAGCAACTAAGCCCGTGCGCCACAACTACCGAGCCTGCACTCTAGAGCCTGCGCGCCACAACTACTGAAGCCCGCACGCCTAGAGCCCGTGCTCCGTAACAAGAGAAGCCACCGCAACGAGAAGCCCGCGCACTGCAACAAAGAGTAGCCC
>NC_041216.1:10933908-11015079 GCF_002837175.3 Physeter macrocephalus | reverse complement strand
TTATGGCTGAGTAATATTCCATTGTATATATGTGCCACATCTTCTTTATCCATTCATCTGTCAGTGGACACTTAGGTTGTTTCCATGTTCTGGCTATTGTAAATAGTGCTGCAGTGAACATTGTGGTACATGACTCTTTTTGGATTCTGGTTTTCTCAGGGTATATGCCCAGTAGTGGAATTGCTGGATCATATGGTAGTTCTATTTTTAGTTTTTTAAGGAACCTCCGTACTGTTCTCCATAGTGGCTGTGTCAATTTACATTCCCGCCAACAGTGCAAGAGGTGCACTGCACCTCTTGCACAGTGATGATAAAGCCTCTGTTTTTAAGCAACAGCTAGTAGTAGCTGACATGCACTGGGCTTTGCTGTATGCAGGCACCGTGCTCAGAGTTTTATGTGCATCTCCTCATCCTAACAACCTAATGAAGTAGATGCTTATTGTTCCCATTTTATAAAGGAAACAGATTCAGAGAAGTTTAGTAATTAGCCTAAGTTCCACAGTGAGGAGGTGACCCAACTGAGATTAGAACCCGGGCAGTCTGTCTCCACAGCCCAGGTTCTTAAGTACATCCTCTACTGCCTTCAGAAAAGCAATTCCTCAGCATCCACCTGATGTAATATTGCATAGCCACTGCAAATGAGCATTATAAGACTATGTGGTGGGCTTCCCTGGTGGCACAATGGTTAAGAATCCACCTGCCAATGCAGGGGACATGGGTTCGAGCCCCGGCCCAGGAAGATCCCACATGCCGCAGAGCAACTAAGCCCGTGCGCCACAACTACCGAGCCTGCACTCTAGAGCCTGCGCACCACAACTACTGAAGCCCGCACGCCTAGAGCCCGTGCTCCGTAACAAGAGAAGCCACCGCAACGAGAAGCCCGCGCACTGCAACAAAGAGTAGCCCCTGCTTGCTGCAACTACAGAAAGCCTGTGTGCAGCAGTGAAGACCCAACACAGCCAAAAATAATAAATAAATAAATAAATTTATTAAAAATAAAAAGACTATGTGGCAAAAATGGAAAGATGCTATGACAAAGTAAAAAAGAGGAAATAAAATTATACATACATTTTAATTACATCTAGGTAAAACATGCATTTGAAAACAGCTGGAAGAAAATATGTGCCACAATAAAATAGATTCTGGTAAAGTAGTAAGATTACAGGTTGCCCTTCTTTTGCTTTATATTTAAATAATGAGGTAATATGGTGGAAGCTTCCCATTTTCCTCTTTAAATCAAGTCCTCAGACCTCTATGAGGAAGGCTAGCATCAAGAATAAAGATATGCAAAGCCAAACCCTGTGTTCAAAAATAAGCAATACTCAAACTATTATGTATAAAATAAGCTACAATGATACACCGTACCACAGCGGTCCCCCAACCTTTTTGGCACCAGGGACCAGTTTTGTGGAAGACAATTTTTCCATGGGGCGTGGGGGGATGGTTCAGTTGGTAATGCGAGTGATGGGGAGCGGCAGATGAAGCTTCCCTCCCTCACTTCCTGCTGTGCGGCCCGAGGGGCAGGTGGGGAGGACGGTTGGGGACCCCTGCTGTACAACACGAGAAAGAGAGCCAATATTTTATAATAACTATAAATGGAATACAACCTTAAAAACTGTAAATTACTACATTGCACACCTGTAATTTATATAATATTGTATATCAACTATGCGTCAATTAAAAAAATTTTTTTTTAGAAAGCAATACTGCTTGCAGGGTTGGGAACAGTTGCCTCTGTGAGGGAGTTAGGCTAAACATGGCAATGCTGAACGTTTGTAGAAGGCTTCTGGAGGGCAGCGCTTGAAGTAAGGGCCTTTGTTAATTTCTATTTCTTTGGTTCACAGGAGAAGAGTACCAAATTAAAATAATATCCCCACTGCTCTAAATCAGTGTCTTCCAAGTGCCATTCATTCATATAATAGTGCCACAATTTTTATTCAGTGTGTTTATAAACTGCTATTTTTTTTACTTAATTTTTTTCTTAATATCTGAATTTTTGCCTTAAAAAGTCCTACTTAAAAGGGAAACTTGGGCTTCCCTGGTGGCGCAGTGGTTAAGAATCTGCCTGCCAATGCAGGGGACACGGGTTCGAGCCCTGGTCTGGGAGGATCCCACATGCCGCGGAGCAACTAAGCCCATGAGCCACAACTACTGAGCCTGCGCGTCTGGAGCCTGTGCTCCGCAACGGGAGAGGCCGCGACAGTGAGAGGCCCGTGCACCGTGATGAAGAGTGGCCCCCGCTCGCTGCAACTGGAGAAAGCCCTCACACAGAAACGAAGAACCAAAACAGCCAAAAATAAATAAATAAATAAATTAAATATTTTTTATAAAAGGGAAACTTTATAACAGCACTGTAAATAGAAAACTTGCAGCCCTTGTCTTAAGCAGAAGATAACTGTAAAAATAAATACATAAAAAAGACACAACAGGGACTTCCCTGGTGGTGCAGCAGTTAACACTCCACGCTCCCAATGCAGGGGGCCCGGGTTTGATCCCTGGTCGGGGAACTAGATCCCACATGCATGCCGCAACTGAGAGTTCGCATGCCACAACTAAGGAGCCCACCTGCTGCAACTAAGACCCGGCGCAACCAAATAAATTAATTAATTTAAAAAAAAAAGACACAACAATGTTTTAGCTAGATATAATTTACTGCCTGCTAAAGGCAGTAGTTGAAGAGGACTAGGGTTAGACAGTTTGTTTTCACAGGAGGCAGTCTGGATTTTTTTTAAAGTACAATGGGAAATCACTGAAGGATTTTAAACAGGAAGAGACATGTTCTGATTGGATATGTTAACAACTCTTTCCTGGGAATTAAAAAGAAATATTTAAAAAAAAGAAAAAATGAGAAGAGACAGAAGAATTGAACAACTGAACAACAACATCATCCGCTTTTACCTAATTGACAATAATAAAAACACTATGCTCTACTGGAACCCTTGGGCACTGTTGGTAGGAATGTGAAATGGTGCAGCTGCTGTGAAAAACAGTATGGTGGTTCCACAAAAAAAATTAAGATAGAATTACCATATGGGACTTCCCTGTGGTGCAGTCGTTAAAGAATCCGCCTGCCAATGCAGGGGACATGGGTTTGAGCCCTGGTCTGGGAAGATCCCACATGCCGCGGAGCAACTAAGCCTGTGCGCCACAACTACTGAGCCTGCACTCTACAGCCCGCGAGCCACACCTACTGACCCCGCGCGCCTAGAGCCCGTGCTCTGCAACAAGAGAAGCCACTGTCATGAGCAGCCTGCACACTACAACGAAGAGTAGCTCCCACTTGCCGCAACTAGAGAAAGCCCGTGCACAACAATGAAGACCCAACGCAGCCAAAAAATAAATAAATAAAATAAATGAGTAAATTAAAAAAAAAAAAAAAAAAAAAAAGAATCACCATATGATCCAGCAACTCCACTTCTGGGTATATACCCCCCAAAATTGAAAGCAAGATCTCAAAGAAATATTTGTACAACTATGTTCACAACAGCATTATTCACAAAAGCCAAAAGGTGGAAACAATCCTAGTATCAACAACGAATGAATGAATAAGCAAAATATGGTATATGCATACAATAGAATATTTTCAGTCTTAAAAAGGAAGGAAATTCTGACACATGCTATAACATGGATGAACCTTGAGGACATTATGCTAACTCAAGTAAGCCAGTCACAAAAAAACAAATGCTATATAATTTCACTTTATAAGATACGTAGAGTAGTCTAAATCATACAGACAGAAAGTAGAATGGTGGTTATCAGGTGCTGGGAGGAAAGGAGAATGAGGAGTTATTGTTTAATGGGTATAGAGTTTCAGTTTTACAAAATGAAAAGGGTAGGAGAGGGAATTCCCTGGTGACACAGTAGTTAAGAATCCGCCTGCCAGGGCTTCCCTGGTGGCGCAGTGGATGAGAATCTGCCTGCCAATGCAGGGGACACGGGTTCGAGCCCTGGTCTGGGAAGATCCCACATGCTGCGGAGCAACTAGGCCCATGAGCCACAACTACTGAGCCTGCGTGTCTGGAACTTGTGCTCCGCAACAAGAGAGGCCGCGACAGTGAGAGGCCCGCGCACCGCGATGAAGAGTGGTCCCCGCTCGCCGCAACTAGAGAAAGCCCTCGCACAGAAACGAAGACCCAACACAGCCAAAAATAAATAAATAAATAAAATTTTAAAAAAAATGGTTCATATATTCACCTTTCTCTTAAAAAAAAAGAATCCGCCTGCCAATGCAGGCGACGCGGGTTTGATCCCTGGTCTGGGAAGATCCCACAGGCTGCGGAGCAACTGAGCCCGTGAGCCACAACTACTGAAGCCTGCGCGCCTAGAGCTCGTGCTCCCCAACAAGAGAAGCCACTGCAATGAGAAGCCTGCGCACCACAACGAAGACCCAACACAGCCAAAAAAAATAAAAAAGGAAAAGAGTATTAGAGATGGATGGTGGTGATGATTGCACAATAATATGAATTTACTTAATGCCAAAGAACT
The DNA here is from genome assembly GCF_002837175.3 of Physeter macrocephalus. Classification (NCBI taxonomy): domain Eukaryota; kingdom Metazoa; phylum Chordata; class Mammalia; order Artiodactyla; family Physeteridae; genus Physeter; species Physeter macrocephalus. Next base: position 11,010,594 of record NC_041216.1, on the reverse strand, counting down.
GTACACTTAAAAACGGTTAAGATGGGGGAATTCCCTGGTGGTCCAGTGGTTAGGACTCCGCAGTCTCACTGCCGAGGTGGCGAGTTCAATCCCTGGTTGGTGAACTAAAATCCACAAGCTGTGCAGCGTGGCCTCCCGCCAAAAAAAAAAAAAAAAAAAAAAAAAAAGATCAAGACAGTAAAATTTATGTTACATATCTTTTACTACAATTAGAACAACAACACTATACCCAAAGGCTGCAGATTTTGGTTTCAGCAACTGGTGATCCATTCATTGAGATAGGGAGGAATATGAAGGGAGCAGCCTTGGGTAGGTGGAACATTGAAGAGTTTTGGAGTGTGCTAAGCTTGTTGTCAACTCGACAATCAGATGGAGATGTCAAATAGGCAGTTGAATATCTAAATTTGAAGTTCCAGAGTAAAAGTTAGAATTACAGACTTGGATTTAAAAAAGGATACATATACTTAATTGGGGGATTATTAGCATATAAATGGTATTCAAAACCACTGGACAGGATGAGATCACTTAGGGAGAAGGTAGTTAGAGGAGAGAAGGGAGTAATAAAAACAGCCACAGCCTCGAGTAGTCCACATTCAGAATTAAAGCAGAGGGCAAAAAATCATATTAATGAAGAGAATTGAGCAGTGCGATAAAGAAGGTGCTTTTTCAAAAAAAATCAGATGCCCAGACCCAGGCCCTGTGAACTTGGTACTCAAGAGGTAGAAGGCAAATATGTAGTTTTAAAATCTCCCTAGGCTAGTTTAATAGTCTGAATATAAGTGAGAGAGGGAAGCAGGTGAAATGCACAATAGTAGTGGGAGTGGGAGGAAGGAACAGAATTGGGATATTATAAGGTACCATGGACAGGACTTGGTGACTGACTAGGTGTGGGATAGTAAGGAGAAGAAAATTAATTACATATTGTTTCTTTCTTGGGAGACTGGGAGGTTACTGCTGCCATTAAAACTAGTAATACAAGGTAGAAGGATAGAAGCAAGGGTTTTGGTTGTTCAAGGAGCACAACGATCCTACTTTGTCAGTTAAGGAACTGAAGTTAGAGAGCCCAAAGTTATATAGCTGGTAAGTAGCACAGAAGGGCCTCAACCTACGTCTGATTGACTCCAAGCCAAAGTATGAAGTACCAGTGGGATATTACTTAGTGATGTGAAAGTGGTCAGGGCAGCTGAAGTCTTAGGAGGGATGTGATCACCCAGGGAAAGAATATACAGATCGATATATTATTATCCATATACTTGGGGTAATTCTTCATAATGGTACAATGGACCTTCCTCCTCATCTAAAAAATGAAGATAATACTGAATTTGTAGATAATGCCCACTGAGGGCAAGGACCTTATCACAGTTTTTATATTCCTAGGTTTGCAATGCCTGGAATAAAATGACCACTCAATAAAAGTTTGCCAAAGCTTTGAAAAAACAAAACAAAACCAAAAAAACCCGGAAAGTTAATAACCAGCCACAATTAGAAAACCGCTACACTAGGGACCTCCCCAGAGGTCCGGTGGTTAAGACTCTGCATTCCAATGCAGGGTGCGCAGGTTCGATCCCTGGTCGGGGAACTAAGGTCCCACATGCTGCGGTGTGTGGCCAAAGAAAAAAAAAAAAAGAAAAACACTATACTACATGAGAACAACTATTTCTGACCAAACTATAGCATAGTGTTTTTTCATTTCCTCTCTATGTTGTATGCTACAAATGCACTGTTTTTTTCCTGCACCACAATAACGTCTGTTTTATGAATTGTTTTGCTAGAAGTAGTAGATGGAAGATACAACTCAGTGAGACAGGCACTCTTATCCTCTGCTGGGTGTAAAATAAGTACTTTCTGGAAAGACAATTTGATAAGATGTATCAAGAATCTTAAAGCCCTAACTCAGTAATCTTACTTAGGAATTTATCCAAAGAAAGCAATAAGAGATATGGCCAAAGATTTAGTTTGGAAGTAATCAAAAATATCCCACAATAAAAAAATTATTAAATAAACTATCATATAGCCATAGGGTAGAATATCATATGGTGCTCTTAAATCAAGTTTTTGAAGAACACTTAAGGATACTAGAAAATGCTTTTGATAAATATAAATTTATATATTTTATTTATTTTATTATTTTGGCTGCGTTGGGTCTTCGTTGCTGCACGCAGGTTTTCTCCAGTTGCGGCGAGTGGGGGCTACTCTTCGTTGCAATGCGCGGGCTTCTCATTGCAGTGGCTTCTCTCGTTGCGGAGCACAGGCTCTAGGTGCAGAGGCTTCAGTAGTTGCGGCACGCGGGCTCAGTAGTTGTGGCGCATGGGCTTAGTTGCTCCGCAGCACGTGGGATCTTCCCAGGCCAAGGCTCAAACCCATGTCCCCTGCATTGGCAGGCGGATTAACCACTGCGCTACCAGGGAAGCCCCGCTTTTGATAAATATAATGAAAAAAGTAGAATATAAACTATACCTAGTATGACCATGATTGTGTGTTTATATGTAAACACATACATATATGAAAATTATATATACACTTCCCTAGAAAATTATATGTATATTTATATTATATGTATGTATATATTTACCTAGAAAAAATATTAGAATATACCAAAACTACTATAAGAGTCTCGCTGGGTGGAAAGATTACAAGAGATCCTAATGTTCTTTACGTTTTTCAGTATTTCTAAAATTTCTGCAGAAAGTATATTTTTATTTTAAAACTCAATATGATAAATAAAATAAAGACAGCACTCACCTTCTTTCTTTTTCTAGAAGAATTTCTTGTGGGGTCAGGCTTTTCAAACTCTGCTGACTTTGCCTCTTCCTTCTCCTCTTCCTCATCAGGTATCAGAGAGTACTTGGTCCCACCTGGTTGCATGAAACAATCCTTTGCAAAGTGGCCTGCAGAAGAGAAGTAGAAAAGGTAGGGAGGGAAGAGGCAGTCTCTCACCTTAGCAGGTAGATCTTCCCTAGAAGTTCCTGAAGGGCTGGCTCGTTCAGGAGGTACTAATGAGTTCATTCAGAGCAGCTGTTGCCTTCAGAGCAGATTCTCTGTCACCTCAAGATGGCATTGCTCACTTAACCAGAGCCAGACAAGCATCTGGTCCTAGAGCTGTGGGAAACACTGGCACCGCTTTGGAAATGGCATAGGACGTGAGGATACAGGCTGTGCTGCCCTCCATTAGCAACTGGGCTCAGGAATTTTTAAAGGTCTATTTGGAACTTATTCCTGATAATGAAAGGCTGCTCCAGAGAGCGGAATACTTAGCAGAGGGAGCCGAGTGGCAGGCCAAGCCCTAAAGGAAGACAGCTCTTAGGCAGCAAGCAGGAAGGCAGCACTCAGATTCAAGCTAACACACAGAAAGACAGCAGTCACCTAGGGGCACTCAACATTCACAGACTGTCAGGTCTGGCAAGGGCCTGAGAGATCATCAAATCCAACACTGCATTTGCAGAGGACATGAAGGCCCAGAGTAGAGAAGTACCTCAAGGTCACACAGACAGCAGCAGAGCTAAAACTTACCCCAGGTCTCATACCTCCCTGCCCTGTGCTCTTTCTGCTGCACCAAAACCAACCACCTTTGGCCTGCCTGGGCCAAATTCCATCTCTCATTATTCTTCTCTGCCTCATGTAACACCTGGTGGACACAAGTTGAAGGTAAGAGAACCCCACCCTCCCTGAGCCTACACTGCTATAAAGGGACCCTTTAACAGATGCTACGCAGCTGGTTTTGTCTGAGCTTTTTGTAGACCCTCTCTCAGGGGCACAAAGAATTGGATGAAGTCATCAAAAAGCTATGTGTAAACTACTTTGCAACTCGGAGTCCAGAAGCGGGATGGTGCCTGGAAGGAGAATACAGCATAGAGTTTTTCAAATATCTATGCTGGAAATGGTCCCACAATACTCATGAGGAAGTATTCTTTCTATTTTATTTTTCCCTTCCTCCCTCTACATTAATAATAAATCAGGGCTTAAACCCCACGACCTCAACCAGGGCATAAATCTGCTACCACTCATTGTAGAAAAATCAAGAGAGCTGGGTAGGTGAAAGGCTAGGGAGAAGGGGTGACAAATTGAGGTCACTCTGAAAACGAGAAGCTGGCACTACCTCTCATTATAGCTCCAACAAGGGAAGTCAGGCTGAAAGAGCTCTTTAATATTTGAGTAGGACTGGAGGAAACTTGAAGAAACAAAGCTAAAAGCAAGTGACTAGCCTGTATTCTTTATTACTAAAAAGATACTGTATTTAGAACTCTGAAGTTATAGAGATAAAGGTAATAAGCAAGAAAGAGCTTGACTTGGATCCTTAAGGAATATATTTCCAAGTCACTTAATTTTTGCAGCAGAACAATAATCATCCTTAGAGATAAAAATTTAGAGTGTTAGTCATAATCCAACACTATTACCCCTCCTGGCATAGTACATGGGGACCTTGCCCAGGCAGGGCATCACCCGGAGAGAGGGGAGTAGTGGTGGTGGTGTAGTATCTGGCAGGGCCAGCATTCAGAAAAGGAAACAGAAAAAGCAACAAGCCATGAACGCTGATGTGAGTCTAGTAGGAACAGCAGATGAGCAGGTGAGGCCAGCATTTGGCTAAAAACCACAGTGAGCTAACTCACACCAGGGGGCCTTCCTCATCCCGTAAAGGGTCCATCCACAAGGAGAGAAAAACTGAAATGGTAGAGACTTCGCCTTACCTTTACAGCCACACTTCTTGCAGGTAGTGTTCAGGACAGCCTCGAGGGTGATCTTCTGCCCAGTGTAATCCTGGAAGGACCGCCTCCGCCTCTCTTCTTGCCTGTAATGAAATGAGACTGACTGTTGGCCCTTTTAAGAGATGTGGCCAGAGATACTACAAGTTAATACTCTATGTTGTTTTTTTGTTTTGTTTTGTCAGGTAGAAGGGAGAAAGGAAAAGCACTGGGCATAAGGAAACAGGCAGTGAAAAAAATGACATGAAATGACAATTTTTTTCATTCAGGACAAGGCTCTGAATTAATAATTATGAATGAGACTAGATTCCATCTCACTGATGCACAGGGGATGAAGATATAATTACTCACCTTGCTAAGCCCCCTGCAATCCTTACAAGGTCACTCCTGGGTTTAAAAGACCTTCAAAAACTTCTTAGAAAATCAAGTCCAAGCTCCTTGGTATTCCAGGCCTTTCACAGTCTGTCTCTAACTTACTTTCCCAGCCTCCTCTTGTACAATATGCTCAAGGCAAACCAGACTATTTTACCTTCCCCAGATGTTCACTGCTTTTGCTCAGGCAGCTCCCTCTTTCTGAAATGCTCTGTTTCCCCTCTTTACTCCCACTTCACCACCTAACTACACCCAAACATTTCAAGGCTCAGCTCAGTTACTGCCCCTCCTTCTAACCAGTTATCTACCCTGAGCCCCTCAGCCAGAATTAATCTCTTTGTTCACATTCCCATAACACTTTTTAAAAATTCTAAACATTTGACCAAAGTATAAAATACATACAGAAAAGTGTTCCCAAGTATACAGCTTCACTGATTTTTACAATTTGAAATATCCCAGTAACCAGTACTCAGATAAAGAAGCAGAATATCACCCACACCTCTGAAGCCCCTCTAGTCACCGTACTTCCCCCAAGGGTAACTACTATTCTAGTTTCTAACAGCATAGATTAGTTTTACCTATTTTTGTAAATTATATCAACAGAATCAGAGAATGGGCCCTTCTGTATCTGGCTCCTTTCGCTACTTTGTGAGATCCAACCAACTGCTGTGTGTAGTTTTGGATCAACTATTCTCATTGCTGCAAAGTACTTTGCTGTTGATAGGTATTTGAGTAATTTCCATTATGAAAGTGCTTCTGTGAACTTTCTAGCACACGTCTTTTGGTGAACATATGTATGTATATGCATTCCTTTGGGAAATGCCTAGTTCCACGTAGGAGGGGAACTACTGGGTTGTAGGGCATCTGCTTTAGTAGACACTGCTAGACAGTGTGTTTACCAATTACACTCCTACCAGAAAAGCCAAAGTACCCTAGTTGTCATAGCTCTTATTTTTTACCTTTACTATAACACACAGTACCTGCAAAGTACTCTTAGAAAATGTTTAATTGAAGAGTATCACTCCTGATCATTCTTTCTTTCAAACTCCAACTGTATCCTATACACCTGTCAATCCTAGCACATATCACACCACAGAGTTATGTTTCTTCTCTAGATCGTGGGCCTGTTTAAAAAATATCTTACTTGTGTTTGTTTCCCTGGCACCTCAGCCCAAGGCTTGGCAAGCAACAGCATCAATAAATGCTTGTTGGGGCTTCCCTGGTGGCGCAGTGGTTAAGAATCTGCCTGCCAGGGCTTTCCTGGTGGCGCAGTGGTTGCGCGTCCACCTGCCGATGCAGGGGAACCGGGTTCGCGTCCCGGTCTGGGATGATCCCATGTGCCGCGGAGCGGCTGGGCCCGTGAGCCATGGCCGCTGGGCCTGCGCGTCCGGAGCCTGTGCTCTGCAACGGGAGAGGCCACAGCAGAGGAAGGCTCGCAAAACCCAAAAAAAAAAAAAAAAAAAAAAAATGAATCTGCCTGCTAATGCCGGGGACATGGGTTCGATCCCTGGTCTGGGAAGATCCCACGTGCCGCAGAGCAGCTAAGATCGAGCGCCACAACTACTGAAGCCCGCGTGCCTAGAGCCCATGCTCCGCAACAAGAGAAGCCATGACAATGAGAATCCCACGTACCGCAACGAAGAGTAGCCCCCGCTCGCCGCAACTAGAGAAAGCCCACGTGCAGCAACGAAGACCCAACGCGGCCAAAAATAAATAAAATAAATATATTTTTAAAAATTAAAAAAAAAAGCTTGTTGAAATTTCTTTGTTCTTCATCCAAAATATTTTTCTTTACCTAAACGTCTTTAACTTTGACCTCTGACTTCACCTAAGATTTTCCAACCAGGTCTCTGTAGAGTCCAGCAAAAACAGAGAAATATTCTGCCAAAAGAGCCACATTACCCAGAGAAATGCAGGATAACAATATCAAAGCAAAACAGAGCTACTCACTTCACAAATTTCAGCCAACAGTTTCATGGGATATGTGGGCTCAAGAGAAAAAACAGAGAGGATTAAGATACTCCATATTCTGTCCCATTCATTCTTTAAAGTTCAGCTCAAATATCATATCTTCTTTAAACTCTACCACAAGCAGAGTTAAATACTCTTTATTTTACTGATTTGTTTACATTTTGCCTCACCCTCTGTACCACAACCAGGACTTGAATAGTAAAGTCTATGTCATGTTCTTCTCTGTATGTGAGCAGAGAGCACACTATCTAGCATACTGTTGTCCAAAAGAATGCAAAGATGGACAGTTCTATAAATTTATGTCTGTACTACTGACTATTTATGTCTGACTTTATGTCTATGGCTAATGAGCACTTCAGATGTGGTTAGTGATTGAGGAATTGGATACCAAATTTTATTTACTTTTTTTTAAAAATAAATTTATTTATTTTATTTATTTTGTCTGCCACTGTCATTGTCATTGGCAGGCAGATTCTTAACCACTGCACCACCAGGGAAGCCCCCAAATTTTATTTACTTTAAATTACTTTACATTTAAATAGCCTCTGTGACTAGTGGCTTCCCAGTTGGGACAGACCAGAAAAGCATATGGTTTAAGTTCTGAAAATGTCTGTTCAAATCCCTAGCTTTTGCCCTAGAAGAATCTTAGTCAAATGATAGGAGGTCTAATGTCTGGTATGGGTCATGCGAGAGGGTCAGTTCAAAGGGTGAAGCTTGAATAACAAAAACCAAGGCGAGGAGAGTGGAGAAGTAAATGTGAGTGAGTTATTTATCAACAGGCATAAAGTTTTAGTTAAGGATGATGAGTGAGTTCTGGAGATCTAATGTACAACATTGTATGTATAGTCAACAATGCTATTATACACTTAAATATTTCTTAAGAGAGTAGATCTCATAGTAAATGTTCTCACCACAATAAAATAAAATTAAACAAACACACAAACAGAAAATCCCACCAAGGCAGGATCTTGGGGACATAACTTGAACAGTCACGAAAACGCCATTATTTTCGGATGTCCTTATTTGTAGAGCTGAGTTTCAAGTGACGATGAGTTGCAGCTTAATCAAACCCTCATTATAATCAATTCCAATACACTGCAGATTCAAACATACTATAAGCCAAATCATACCTCCCACCTAACGCCCAATTCAACAAATGTGTCACTCGCCACCTGTCTCCCTTTCTGTCCTTATTGCCATCATGCTAGTTTAGGCTTCATTACATTTCACCTAAACAGTAATAATTCATTTACTGGTCTCCCTGCCTCTAATCCATCCAGCACACATAGTTGGATTTATCTTCCTTTTATTTTTTAAGTTTAATAAGTGGCAAGCACCAGTGCTAGTACAATGATATGAGTAAGTACATTAAAATGATAGGACATGGTAGATAGTCTACCAGTGGAAAGAGATATATAAATGGATAATTAAAGTGTGGCGATACATAAATGCTCTTTCTAAAGACTATACTATGCCGGCTAAACCTAACTGGACACTGCATTTAACCCCTTTCCATTTGCAGATTCACTTATTAGATGACCTTGTTAATACTTTGGGGCCTGAGAGGATGAAATATAAGACAGCTAGATTGTGATGAAAAATGAAAGGTAGTTGACTAACTGTGTGTAGCTGGAGACAGCATGAAGATACTGAGCCTAACAGGGTGAGGCCAGAGAATGGGGTACCTGGAGAGAATAATCTGCTCAGGAGTCTCTCCCACTCAAAGGCTTTAAAAAACATTCATATTCTTTGACTGCTATTCAAAGCTGTTCACAATCTGACCTCAACGTATCTTTCAAGCCCTACATTCTAGTACCTGACCATACCCTCTTCTTTCCTTAAACAAGACTCCTGAATTGCCATGTGCTTTCCTGCCTCATGCCTTTCCTCAAACTATTTCTTCTGCCTGGAATACTACTCTTTCCCCTGCTGCCTGACAAAATCTTATCCATTCTTCAAGACCTAGCTCAATTGCCACGTCTTCTCTGACCATCAGGGCCTAATATCAACTCTTCCTCTTCAAGCTAATTCCTAGAATCCTTCCTTTAAAACACTCTTTTAACAGTTATTACATGTTGCCTTAAAATTACAGTTATTTGCATAATTATCTCATTACACTAGGCAGTAAGGGCCTTAGGCAGAAACCTTGGTATTGCCATTATACCTCAAATAGAATATGAGCCCAGTAAATATTTGTTGAATAATGAGTAAATGGATGCACTAACTTAACAACTACTATACATTAGGCACTATGGGAGATAAGATGTGGCCTCTGCCTCATGGGTTTTATATATTCTTTCAAAAGAAAGGGTATGATAATCTCAGATATTAGAGGAAAAACAAAGAAACATTTTAAAACAGTAACTACAAGTAGCCGCTATATGTTAAGTTTCTACTATAGACAATCAGGCTCTTTATAAACAAGATTTTATTTAAATCATACCATCATTTCTAAGATGTAGGTGTCATTATCTCCATTTTGAAGAAGCTGAGGTTCAAAGAGGCTAGCTAATCTGCTCAGGGTGGTATACTAGCTTGTGGCAGAACTAGGACTCTTTCCGATTCAAGTCTAACTCTAAAACCTGTCATCATTCCACTATGCCATGCTTCTTTCCTAGATGCAGTCTAGAAATAGTTTACAACAAAAGTTACTGTTCGGTCACTTAGTCATTACTAGAAGTAGTCCATACATAAAGACACATTCATCATAAAACCAGGGGGTCCTTTCCCTTCCCCTCCCTTGTTGTGAGAAAGAGAAGTAGCTCTTTTATCTTACTTGTTTTATATTTTATCCTTATAAGGGTGGCTTTGGGAAATTTCACTGCTTTTAATGAGTCTGTATAGACAGGATTCTTTGGAGCAGAAGTAATTTATTACAATGCAATCAGTAAATGCCAGACTTAAATAACATTTCTGAGCTCAGAGTTATAAAAGATTTCTAATGTAAATGGAAAGTGTTATATAACCACAGGCAAGTTATCACCAAGCATCAAGCTAAAACTAAGAAAATAAAGTAAAATGGAGATAACACCCACTTTGCAGGTTGTTATGAGAATCAGATGCATTGATGTACACAAACCACCTGGCATAATGCCTGGCACATAGTATGTATTCAGTAAATATCATTCCCTTCCTTTTAGGTAAATTTCCTTCATATCCAAAATGATTTTGCTCAGAACTATTAAACCTAAGGGTTTCCAAACACTGTGCCGCCAAGATCCCACTCAAACAACATTTGTTATTTTTTTCTTATTTTTAAAAAAATAATCAATAACATGGTGGCCACTAAGAGCACCCAATTAGCATGAGATAAAGAATGTGATATTTTATCATCAGAAGCAGTGAAATAATGTCATGGTTAACCTGAGGATAAATGTATGATTTTTTAGTTGGCTTTCTGAAATACTTGAAACAGTTCATAAACCCCCAAGACTCCTTCAAGGGATATTAGCGACCTAGGAACCCCTGGTTAGAAACCACTGGCATATACAGGTATACCCTCGTTTTATTGAGCTTCACAGATATTGCGTTTTCTACAATTGGAAGGTCTGTGGCAACCCTGAGTTGAGCAAGTCTACTGGCAGTATTTTTCCAACAGTATTTGCTCACTTTATGTCCCTGTATCAAATTTGGTAATTTTGCAATATTTCACACTTTTTCATTATTATTATTATAGTTGTTATGGTGATCTCTGATCAGAGATCTTTGATGTTACTATTGTCATTGTTTCAGCTTTTTTTAAGCAACAAGTATTTTTTTTTTTAACATCTTTATTGGAGTATAACTGTTTTACAATAGTGTGTTAGTTTCTCCTTTACAACAAAGTGAATCAGTTATACATATACATATGTTCCCATATCCCTTCCCTCTTGCGTCTCCCTCCCTCCCACCCCACTCGGTGGTCACAAAGCACAGAGGTGATCCCCCTGTGCTATGCGGCAGCTTCCCACTAGCTATCTAATTTACATTTGGTAGTGCATATATGTCCCTGCCACTCTCTCACTTCGTCACAGCTTACCCTTCCCCCTCCCCATGTCCTCAAGTCCATGCTCTAGTAGGTCTGTGTTTTATTCCCGTCCTACCACTAATCTCTTCATAACATTTTTTTTCTTAGATACGTGGGATCCTCCCAGACCGGGGCGCGAACCCGGTTCCCCTGCATCGGCAGGCGGACGCGCAACCACTGCGCCACCAGGGAAGCCCATGTATTTTTTAATTAAGGTACATACACTGTTTTTTAGACATTGTGCTATTGCACACTTAATAGACTACAATATAGTGTAAACATTACTTTTATATGTACTGGGAAACCAAAAAATTCATGTGATTCACTTTATTAAGATATTTGCTTTATTGTGATGGTCCAGAACCGAACCCACAGTATCTCCAAAGTATGCCTGTATTCAAGAAAGATTTTGAGACAGCAAATTCTCTGCATCACCAGACAGTATCCTACAGAGAAAATTTTCCATTCATAAATGAAAGGTCAGAAGAGCCAGTGAAAGTAAGGTGTTGTGTTCAGAACACAGCATATCCCAAGATGCAGGAGTCTAAAACCCCATTGGAGTTATTCCTCCTACATGGTCTCTGCCTTTTTTCAGTCCCAGAGCTAGGAGAAAGGCAAAGAACAAATATCTCATGATGAACGCTTGTTGGCTAACTGGTTAAAGGGCAGAAGCAGAAAAAGAATAAGGGGAAGGAAATGAAACCACTGACAGTGCACTTCTATGCTAGGAGGTGCATGTTAGCATTTCATCTTAGAACTCTATGCAGTAAGGTGTTATCTATAACACTTTATACCTCTAAAAACCAAAGCTCACAAAGGTCACATAACTCAACAGTATCATAGTCTACAAATAGTAGAGTTCCCAGGTGGGCCTGATTCACTACAGCATTCTGTGGTTTGAGAAGTAGAAGGATTTTAGCCTTTCCAAACATTTTACCTACTCAATGATAACGTTGTTGGGGTCAAGGTCCTTCCCAGTCCCTTGGTTGACAACCTTCATGGAGAGGGATACTTTTATCCTATCATTTTTCATCTGAAAAAAACAAAAGCAAAGTCAGCAAAAGCTCAAAGTACATCATTTAGACTGCCGGTCTAAAATTATCTAAGAATTGAAGTTTTTATCATGTAACAAACACTGAGTTCCTCTTATGGTCAAGGTCCTGTGCTAGGAACATTGCGGGTACTAATAAGCATAACAGGCAGATCCTATGGAAAAAGCATTTTAGGAAATGGTTTTCTTATCATTCTTGACCCTCCTGGGGGGAAAGACAAAAATGGTTGCTCAGAAATCTGGGGCCTGTAGAAATAACCAGGCAGAAAATAAAAGCTGTTTCTTTTAGATAGTTCAGCATAATAATAATCTGTTCAGAGATCCATGAGCACAGAATAGGTTTCAGAACATTCCAGTGGACTAGATCTCCTTTTGGACTTCGTCTAAAAGCTTCTTAAACATGAAAACAATTAAGAGCATCTTTAAATGTGAAGACAGTTGTTAGCCACATTGGTCTTCTTTTGCTTCCTCCAGCATTTGAAGGCCCTCTTCACTTTGGGGTCTTTGTATCAGCTATTCTCTTTGCCTGGAATATTCTTTTCCTAACATTTCACATGACTAGTTCCTTTTCCTTTGGGTCTCAGCTCATATACCACCCCCGCAGAAAGCCCGTTCCTGACCACTTTACCTAAATCTACCTCCACATTGTTTGAACCTATTAGAGCACTTACTATAACTTGTAATTATTTTTAATTATTTTAGCTTGCTTACTTTTTATTTGTCTCCTCCAGTTATAATCTGTATAAGTTCCATAACCACTGGAGTCATTTACATCTGATTCTTGTATCCCTCAGACCTAGTACATAGTAAGCACTCAAACACTGTTGAATAATATCTCTTTCAGGCCTGTCTCCCCTGCCATTCTCTGGTAAAAGAGCAGCTCTCACTGTATGTGTACATCTCTCCTGTGGTCTGTCCCACCCACAGACCCTCAAGTGAGTTGCTGTTAACAGGATCCTCCAGTGCTTTCTCATTTGCCTCATACTGCATGGTGCCAGGTATGAGGGAAAAACGACTGTAAACTCTATGCCCCTTTTTGCTTTGGTCCAAATTGAAGTGTATCTGGAAGATTTCTACTAAAAGATAGTCTCATAGATTAAGTTTTCTTCTCTCTTTTTGGTTCTTTACTTTTTTGGTATTTTCTCCACACCCACCATGTGGGTGAACTTCAGGGAAGGAAGTTTTATAAACATGTACTTATTACACCACACTTATTACATACAGTTCATACCATTCCTTCTGAGTTTGCATGACAGACAGCCCAAAGGTTTAAATTCAAGTCAGATTATAGTGGCAGGATTCAAAAATAAGATTATCAGCCACAGTTAACAATGCATACACACTCATGAAATATCATCATGAAATACTAAGAAAATCCCAGCTTTTCCTAATCCTTTCTAACGAGTTAAAGTTGCACAGAACTTTACCTCTCGTCCAATAAGCTTCACCCACACTTTGTCTCCGACATCTACTATCTCAGAGGGCTTATCCACGCGACAGGATGACATGTGAGTTCGATGGACCAGACCTGAGCATAAGAAGAAGAAATAAAATAAGGCACAGGGCATGTCTGGTATCCATACTCTAAATAACACAGTAAGGAGAAGAGTTGGAGATTCACTGAAAAAGGTTTCGTTAATTTAAAACTGCAAATTAAAACAATTTGAGGACTTCCCTGGTGGTGCAGTGGTTAAGAATCCGCCTGCCACTGCAGGGATGGAACACGGTTTCGATCCCCGGTCCGGGAAGATCCCACATGACACGGAGCAACTAAGCCCGCGTGTCACAACTACTGAAGCCCACACGCCTAGAGCCCAGGCTCCACAACAAGAGTAGCCCCTGCCCCCCACAACTAGAGAAAGCCCACGTGCAGCAACGAAGACCCAACACAGCCAAAAATAAATAAATAAATTTATTTATTTATTTAAAAAAAGAAAAAAAAATTTAAGATCACTTTTTATACCTAATCAACTAACAAATATTCTTTAAAATAGTGTTTAATGTTAGTAGTGATGTAATACAACAACTACATTTATATAATACTGGTAAAAATACAAGTTGGTAAAATTCTTTGAAAACAAAGGGCATAGAGATTTATACCTTTGATGTAAGAATATCACCATTGGAATTTTTCCAAAAGAAAAACTCAATAGAGGCAAAAATCTATGGCATATAAAAATACTTGCAGTATTATTACCTACCAAGGTTAAAAATAAAAATTACGAAACAATCTAAATAACGAATAATTGGAAAACAGCTTGGTAAATTATGATAAATCTTTCAAAAAAGAGTCAACAGGGACTTCCCTGGTGGCGCAGTGGTTAAGAATTCGCCTGCCAATGCAGGGGACATGGGTTCGAGCCCTGGTCCGGGAAGCTCCCACATGCCGCAGAGCAACTAAGCCCGTGTGCCACAACTACTGAGCCTGTGCTCTAGAGCCCATGAGCCACAACTACTGAAGCCCACATGCCTAGAGCCCGTGCTCCGCAACAAGAGAAGCCACCGCAATGAGAAGCCCATGCACCGCAACGAAGAGTAGCCCCTGCTCGCCCCAACTAGAGAAAGCCTGCGCACAGCAACGAAGACCCAACGCAGCCAAAGAAAATAAGAAAGGAGTAAGCAGCCATTTAAATTACAGTTACAGAAAATAATTATGATAAGTGAAAAAAGTAAATATAAACAAGGTGACATTTTAAATCTATTAAATTAGCAAAATATTTAGAAGATAATATCCAATGTTGATATGAGTATAGTAAAATAAAAAATATTTGAGGTTAATATAAATCTTTAGAAACCATTTGGCAATGGCTATCAAGAGTGATAAAAATATTTAATAAAATTAAATCCTTTTCCTTGTCTGTCCAAGGTCCCTTTCTGGGAGAACCACCTTCCTTACATTCTAAAATAATCTGGTCAGTCCTTGTAATTTGGTTGGAGCTGATCTGACCCCCAGCTGTGGGCACATGACACAGGCGTAGTCAATCAAGTTACTTCATTCCCCGGGCCACAACAATTGATTGGTTCAGGGACAGACACAAGATGCTAGCTAAATTAAATCAACTTTCTCAAGCCTTTTGTCAGGATTATAAACTACAAAAAGTTACCAATGCTCATCTTTACCACCAGGAGGCAAGAGTAAGCCAGAGGAAGCAAAAGAAGAGCCTGCATAAACAAGCGACCAAAGCCCTGAAGGCTTAAACTGAGCACCTGATCCAGCCCTGGTGGAAGCTAAATTTACTCCCCAGCTAAATTAGCCAAAATGTTTCTCCTGTATTTTTGTCCCTTGTGACCAAGAGTTCTAATAATTAACTTGACCCATAATCACTTCTGAGACTAAGAAAATAATCTTATACACAGAAAAATCTATATGCACCTAGAAAAGTGATCTATATCAAAATATTCAATGTATTTTTAAGACAGAAAAAAATTAGAAACAACCTAATATCTAGCAATAGGGTAATGGTTAAGTCAACTATGGTACAGCTACTTGGCCCATTAAAAACAATATTCAAAAGATTATGTAAAAATACATCAATAATTCATTCTTTTGCAAATATTTATTGAGTGCCTACTATGTGCCAAGCATTGTAGGCAACTAGCATTTTCTCATTTAAATAATAAAAATGCTTAACACAGATTCTAAAAATTAGAAAGAAATAATCTAAACTGCTATGGATCGCAGGTTAATGTTTTATTTTCAGATTTTTTTTTTTTTTTTTTTTGTATGCGGGCCTTCCCCTGCCGTGGCCTCTCCCGTCGCGGAGCACAGGCTCCGGACGCGCAGGCCCAGCGGCCATGGCTCACGGGCCCAGCCGCTCCGCGGCACGCGGGATCCCCCCATACCGGGGCGCGAACCCGGTTCCCCTGCATCGGCAGGCGGACGCGCAACCACTGCGCCACCAGGGAAGCCCCTCAGATGTTTTAATGATAGAGAAAACTATATTCGGAGGGAAATGAATATAATAAACAATTATTTTGAATGAAAATAAACCAGGAATCTAAAGAAAAAACTTGACAAGTCAAACAAAGATTTATGTCCAAAAACCCTGCCCTACCTGAAGTTTCCTGAGAGAATTACTAACCTTTATTCTCAGTCTCTCTCTCACACACATGCATACGCAAAGTTGTCACCACATGCCTGTAACTCAAAATATCTACCCTCTGTGTTTGGAGCTCCTGTGGGAAGCCACTGCTTTCTCTGATCATGGTTATTGGGTCTTTCAGAGCTACTTCAGCTGATTCTGGAGGTTGATAGCCTATCGTTCAATACCCCAGGAACCAAAATATTCTACATACATTATATAACCCATGTTTAAAATTTTAGACCATCACATAATCTCTAAACTGGATAAAATTCATGGAGCTGGGCTTTTTTCTTTTTCATGATCATGTAATGAGCAGAGTAACCTAAATGGAAAATCCGGAGAGGAAATTCAGATGCCCTAAAGGAATGGGAAACGTTTAATTTTGACATTTTTCCGCTGTAACTGTCCTCTAATTCTAAAATTCATTTCTTTCCTGAACTGCTAATGGAAGTTGGGAAAGAAATTACTGTTGAATCTAATATAGTTGAGAGAACTTTTTTTTTTTTTCTCAAACAGGTCTATTTATTGGAGTACCACAAAGAAAGAATGAGTTAACCATTTGTCCTTCTCCCATGTGATCCCAAAGCAGGATATTTTCTGGCTCAGTCATCTCTCTTAGTTAAATATGGCACTTTTGTAAAGCATTAATAATGAAAAACTACAAACAACTTAAAATGATTATGTGGTACATCTGAATGATAGAATAATGCGTTTAAATGTTTACAAAAAGTATTTTAAAAGACAAAGAAATGTTTAACATTCATTAAGTGTAAAAGCTGCAAAATGTATATATAGAATATAATCTTAATCTTAATATGTTAATTTTTATGCACATATGTGACTATAAAGAAATACACTGGGCTTCCCTGGTGGCGCAGTGGTTGAGAATCTGCCTGCCAACGCAGGGGACACGGGTTCGGGCCCTGGTCTGGGAAGATCCCACGTGCCGCGGAGCAACTAGGCCCGTGAGCTACAACTACTGAGCCTGCGCATCTGGAGCCTGTGCTCCACAACAAGAGAGGCCGCGACAGTGAGAGGCCCGCGCACCGCGATGAAGAGTGGCCCCGGCTTGCCACAACTAGAGAAAGCCCTCGCACAGAAACGAAGACCAAACACAGACAAAAATAAATAAATAAATAAAATAAAAATTAAAAAAAAAAAAAAAGAAGAAGAAATACACTGAAATGTTAACCGTGCCTGTCTCTGTGTGGTACTAATATCACACAACGATCATTTGCTTTGGTAGTTTTTTCCCTTATTTTTCTACAAGCATGCAATAGTTTTAAGCATAAAAATTTTAACCATAAAAACATATATATATATATATAAAAGCAAAATGTAAAAATGATATGTACACTATGATTGAAATTATGTAAAATTATGTCTCATACGCACACAGATGAAAAGGGAACATAAAAATTGTTATGCTGGGGTATAGGATTTTTATAGTTGAAACACTAATGGCTTATCTCCTTAGTTTATTGGGTGAATTAAACAAGAGAAATGGTCTAGCCCACAATCTTCAATGCAAATGTCAGGTAGGCAGTTGGATATGTAAGTCTGTAGCTCAGAGAAGGGGTGTAAACTGAAGATACAAATGTAGGAGCCTTCAGCATGCAGATCCTTACATGCCAAAATACATTAATCAGACTGTCAATTTAGTGATTGGTTCGGTGATAGACACAATTCACCAATTTATTAATTTACAACAGAGGATATACTTTTCTTATACTTGGAAGGTTCCAAGTCCTTATCTAGGTAAACTACCCACTGACCCCAGTATCAAATACCTAAAAATTAGATTAGTGATCAAAAATTGCTTCAACACGGAATCAGAACAAAAGGGAGACAAACGTTTTGAGAGATGTTTCCAGTCCATGAAGGTTTAATGGACCCCCTCATAAAAGAATCCATCTCTCTAGTTCCTACCATCAGATTCATTTTTTCCTTATTAAGGCAAAATAAACACTGCCAACTTCAGGCTCTCAGGCTTTCTTTCACTATGTTCCACAGATTGATATCTGCTCATATAATCTCTCCCTAGTAGAACGATACAATCAATTAGACTTCAGCCCACTAAACTGCAATTTCATTCCAATCCCTTTTTCCCTAGAATTAAACCCAGATTATCTTGTTGAAGTCTTGAATGCTCCCAACTCCTCAGTCACAGATTTATAGGCAATTACCTGGTATATTTCTGTCTATGGCTAATCCTATACTCTGTGTAGGATTCATCATTAGTTTCATTCTCAGAAGACAGCCTGAATTCTTGGGAGGTACTTCACTGTTACCCACATACACCACCACCAACAGTTGGATTAAATGCATATGGTAGAAGGCACCAAATAAAACATGAGGCTCCCTCCTTGGTACTGGGTATCTCACTAGATACAGAACATCCACGCATTCATTTAAACCTTACATCAGCCCTGTGACATAGGTTCACATGAGGAAATAGTCTAGAAGTTAAGTAAATTGTCCAAGGTCACAAAGCTGATAAAGAACTGCAATTCAAATATGAGTCTGTCAGGTCTTCTACAACACAGTAGATATTTCTCCATTTTTTTCTTTATTATCGATCTGTTATCTTTTCAATTAAAAAGAGAAAGATCTCATCTACAACAGTAGAAACACATCTAATTCTGTTCTAGCAAATGCTCCAGAACAGAAACCAACAAAAATGCTTTGCTCATCATGTCACATGGAAGCGGGGAGTGTGTGTCTGGATCTCTGACATTAAGCCATAAACGCCCAAAGGGCATATCAAATCCATCATAATTCAGTAAACCTAACATAACACTTAAACAGAATGAGTCCCATCTGAGTGTATACTGGTCAATGAAAGAAAAAATAAAATTCTGACAACTTGGAAAGAGCTAGCATCTAAATCGCCATATGAGAAAAACAGACTTAGCCTATTATAGTTCCCTTAAAAATATTCTCCCAACTGTGTTAGGTTCACCATTAATTTCACAAATTCCATTGACAATAAAGGAAAGACGTTAAAACTTACAAACTATTAGGGGACAGCTGTAGCCCAAAAATGTCAAAATAAAAGGTCTCCTTTATCTTTGAGGCATCTGAATTCCCTCTCTAGACTTGTCAAATAAGTTATCTCCAATCAGCAGTATATGACAATAATGTAAGCACATAAATTAAAGTGCTTGCACATCCTTTATCTTGTTGAGATTATGGATTCATTCAAACATTTACTAAATATCCACTATATTATAAGCAAAAATGGATCCAAGGATGAGTAAGACATGATCCTGCTGGTCAAGAAACTAACGTATACACATCATCCCATTTCACAGATAAGGAAACTAAGGCTCAAGGACTAAGCAACCTGCTGTAGTCAAGAAGCTAGTAAATGGGGGAGCTGGGACTAGGATTCATGTATTCATTTAATAAAATTCAATGAACACCCACTATATCTCAGGCACTGTAGTAGGCCCTGACTCACCCCAACAGCCTAACTATTCCACAGTTCAGTGGATTAACGGCAACTTCACTTATTTTATTATACTACATTGTAATTTGTTTACATCTCTAGACTGTGAACAATCTGAGAGCAGCAGGGACTATGTTTTCTTTTCTTTCTTTCTTTTTTTTTTTTTGCGGTATGCGGGCCTCTCACTGCCGTGGCCTCTCCCGTTGCGGAGCACAGGCTCCGGACGCACAGGCCCAGCGGCCATGGCTCACGGGCCCAGCCGCTCCGCGGCATGTGGGATCCTCCCGGACCGGGGCACGAACCTGTGTCCCCTGCATCGGCAGGCAGACTCGCAACAACTGCGCCACCAGGGAAGCCCAGGGACTATGTTTTCTTATCTCTGTGTTCCCACATAACATACTGACCAGAAAATAGAACTCAATAATTATTTGTTAAACCTGAATTCTTTGCTAAAAATATTTGTGCTACTACCACAAGCAAGGCACTTTAAAAGTGTTTAACACTGAACAATCTCTACTCTCAAAATTTCATAATTAGTGCTGGTGGGCAGAGGATAGCAGAGAAAAAAAGAACTTCATAAATATATAGGGCTGCATTGTCCACTATGATAGTCACTAGCTATAGATGTTTTACACTGAAGTTTAAATTAATCGAAATAAACAAAATTTAAAAGTTGGTGGGCTACTGTATTAGACAGCACAGATGTGGTATAATACAAAAATACATTCAGTCTTTGTCCCTGGTCCCTGCGCAGAACTCTTAAAACTCTTGGAATTTCCCCAGTGATAGGAGTGTCTATGTAATTCATAGTAAGCCCATTTTCATCATACTAGAGTTTATGTTAATGAGGTGACTTAGTTGTGGGGCCCCTTGATAGTTTCTGGATGGAGCTGTCACCAGAAAGACCAAGTGATTAAAGGATTGGAACTTTCAGCTCCACTGACCTCTGGGGGGAGGGGCTGGAGATGGAGCTCTATAAAAACTCCTGAACAATGAGAGTCAGAGAGCTTCTGGGTTGGTGAACACCTCAGCTTGCTGGAGGGTGGTATGCCACAGGATATGAAGCTCTGTGTACCCCTCCTCCCGTTTGGCTGTTCCTGTTTGTATCCTTTACAATAAACCAGCAAACAAAGTGTTTTCCTGAGTTCTGTGAGCCATTTTAGCAAATTATCAAATTTGTGGAGGGGGTCAGTGGAACTCCTGATTCATAGTGGGTCAGCTAGAAATAAGGGTGGCTCAGGACTTGCGACTAGCATCTCAAGTGGGGGCATTCTTGTGGGAATGAGCCCCGTTAACTTATGGGACCTGACACTAACTCCCGGTAGTGTCAAAATTGAATTAAACTGTTAGACACCCCGTTGGTGCGTGGAGAACTGGAGAACTGGTTGGTGTTAGAAAACACATCAGAACAAATATGAATATTTCCATAACTGTAGAAAGTTCTATTGGACAACACCATGAGAGGGGAAGGAAAATCTAGTTTAGACCTCAATACTAGGAAGGGGTCTTTAAACTCAGTAGTGATTAAAAAAATTCTGAAAATAGAAATCTGAGAAAAATGACTCAAATTAGAGTCTACCTTCCTGAATGAGAGATGTTAAAATCTAGAGACCAGTTATTTCATAACTCAGTCCTTTCGGGATGGGACTTAATAATCTTCCTCCATTCAAGGGTGGAGAAGCTAAAACACACTGTAACTGCTCCAGTTACCCAATGAACCTACAGAAGTGCCCAGGATTAGAACTCACAGAGTTTCCACCTAATTATTTGGCTCCCTGAGCTCCCCTTCCAAGGCTTGTCTCAGCACAGCTGTCAGACTGACAGATTGACTTGTAAACTGGCAGTCACAGTCAGAGGCATCACCTGACAGGCTATGGACACAAGTGAGTTGAAGACTAACTGCTGGAAGATGGCAGGCCTTTAACTGCCACACAGTCCCCAAAGTGTCACATAAATACTCAAGTAAGGATGGGACTTTCAGGTACTGGCAGCTATGGCAAGTACACTGACAAGAAAAGCTGTCCTCGGATCAAAAGAGGTGCATACCCTATAGGGATGAGGATGACTTACACCTCATTACATCCTAGTGAATGTAAAATGAGAAACTTTATTACAGATTGCTTATTGCGAGCTTGGAAACTACTGGTGAGCCATTTCTAATTCGCCAAGATGCAATTTGCAGCAGAGTACATAGTCTCCAAGGCTAGAGGTATGGCTTTATTAGCAAAAGCAGCTGTTGGACTTCTGTAAAAGAAAAATTTTGTTTTAAAGAATTGCAAATAGTGAAAGTCCCTTTTCCATGTACATTTCTCCCTTAGCAGACCAAGCTCCCCAGAGGTGACCACTGTTAATGTGTTGCCTATTCTTCCAGACTTCCTTCTAAATATACGCAATAATGTTTAAAATACTAGGCATATGTAAACATGCTTTAAAAGGGGGAAGGGTCATGCTATACAAATTCTTGTGCAACATGCTTTTTCATTTTGTTAGCTTAGACACCTTTCCATTTCAGTCAATTGAGACTTACCCTGTTTTACTGATGCACTTTTCCCCCTCACTTCAACATCTCTGAAATTGGAATGCTTCTTATAACAAATGGTGTCTTACAACTGCTATCAGTCAGGTATCAGTGTGGTGGAATTGTATAAAAACTTTCCATTGACCCTTATGGTAAAAGGAAGACAGTACCAGCACCAAAGTATCTTAGAAATACAGTTATCATTCTTTTTATCATCTGCATAGTTCACTGCATAGATGTACATAATTTATCTAATTCCATACTGAAAACTACATTCCCTAAAGAACTGCTGGATCAAAAGAGTAAGCACAGGGCTTCCCTGGTGGCGCAGTGGTTGAGAATCTGCCTGCTAATGCGGGGGACACGGGTTTGAGCCCTGGTCTGGGAGGATCCCACATGCCGCGGAGCAACTAGGCCCGTGAGCCACAACTACTGAGCCTGCGTGTCTGGAGCCTGTGCTCCCCAACAAGAGAGGCCGCGACAGTGAGAGGCCCGCGCACCGCGATGAAGAGTGGCCTCCGCTTGCCACAACTAGAGAAAGCCCTCGCACAGAAATGAAGACCCAACACAGTCAAAAATAAATAAATTAATTAATTAATTTTTTTTTAAAAAGTAAGCACATTAAAAACATTAACAGGAGGGGCTTCCCCGGTGGCACAGTGGTTGAGAGTTCGCCTGCGGATGCAGGGGACACGAGTTCGTGCCCTGGTCCAGGAAGATCCCACATGCCACGGAGTGGCTGGGCCCGTGAGCCATGGCCACTAAGCCTGCGCGTCTGGAGCCTGTGCTCCGCAACGGAAGAGGCCACAGCAGTGAGAGGCCCGCATACCGCAAAAAACAAAACAAAACAAAACAAAACAAACATTAACAGGTATTACCAAAGTATGTAACAATTTATGTTCTCAACAGTAAATGAAACTATTGTTGGAAATAGCCAACACTTTAAAAAATATTTTAGGGCTTCCCTGGTGACGCAGTGGTTGAGAGTCCGCCTGCCGATGCAGGTGACACGGGTTCGTGCCCCGGTCCGGGAAGATCCCACATGCTGCGGAGCGGCTAGGCCCATGAGCCATGGCCGCTGAGCCTGCGTGTCCGGAGCCTGTGCTCCGAAACGGGAGAGGCCACAACAGTGAGAGGTCCGCGTACCACAAAAAAAAAAAAAAAAAAAAAATTAAAAATAATTTTAGATTCACATGTAGTTGAAAGAAATAATACTGAAAGATCTTATGAACCCTTTACCCAGTTTCCTCCAATGGTAACATGTGGCAAAACTAGGATATCACAAAACTATCACAACTAGGATATCGGCACTGATACTGTGGTATAATAAGAAATAGGTATTTGGTCTTTGTCCCTGGTTCCTGGCACAGAGCTCCTAAACTCTCAGAATTTCCTGAGTGATAGGAGCATCTAGTGATTTATAACAAGACCCTTCCAATCTTACCCAAGTTTATGCTGATGAGGTGACTATTGGTCGGCCCCTAGAGAGCTTCAAGATGGGAGATGGTAACGACCAGAGGAATCATTGTGTGATTAGAAGGTTGGAAGTTTCAGCCCCATTCCAACTTCCAGGGAGGGAAGAGGGGCTGGAGATGGAGTTAAATCATCAGTGGCCAATGATTTAATCAATTGATTAATCTATTTAATCAATTATGGCCATGTAATGGGGTTTCCACAAAAACCCTTAAATGATAAGGTTTGGAGAGCTTCTGAGTTAAGTATATCCACACACCATGAAGGTGATAAACCTCAACTCTACAGAGACAGAGAGGTTCTTGCACTCAGGGTCCTTTTGGACCCTACCCTATGCACCTCGTCACCTGGCTGTTCATTTGTATCTTTTATAATAAACTGTAACTGTCAAGTACGGCATTTTCCTGAGTTCTGTGAGTTGTTCTACAAGTTACCCAATCTTGGGAAGGTGGTGTGGGAACCTTCAAATTCACAGCCAGGTCAGACAGAAGTGTACGTAACACAGGGACAGGATACTTGCAAGTGGTGTCTGAAGTGAGGGCAGTCTTGTGAGACTGAGACCTTAAACCTGTAGAGTCTGACAGTACCTCTGGGTAGTGAGTGTCAGAATTAACTGAATTGTTGGACACCCACTTGATATCAAAGAATCAGAGAACTGGAGAACTGGCTGTTGATTCCACACATTTTGGAATGGCAATTAAAAGAATGAATTATTGATACATGCTACAAAACAGGTAAACCTTGAAAACATGCTAAGTGAATGAAAGACGCCCGTCACAAAAGACCACATGTTGTATGATTCCATTTATAAGAAATGTCCAGGATAAGCAAATACATAAAGACAAAAAGTAGATAGCTGGTTGTCTAAGGCTGGGGGCAGAGGGGAGAGGGAGACAGGGAATTTGGAGTGACTGCTAATAGGTACAGAGTTTCTTTTTTCTGACGAAAATGTTCTCCAACTGTGGTGATAGTTGCAAAATTCTGTGAATGTTAGAATATATTAGAAACTACTGAATTGTGCACTTTGGATGAAATATAGGTATGTGAATTATGTCTCAAAAAAGCTGTTAAAAAATGTTACATAAATGGAATCATAACATATGTAAACTGTTGGGATTAGCTTTTTTCACTCAGCAAAATTTTCTGGAAATGGATCCAGGCTGTCGCATGTATCAATACTTCATTCTCATTCCTTTGTACTGCCGAGCAGTATTCCATTGTATGGATATATCACAGTTTATATTTATATTATATTTTTAATCAATATTGAGAATGAGCATCTTTTAAGATATTTACTGCTCAACTGCTATTTTTTTCTCCTATGAATTATCCTTTCATATCCTTGGCCCCTTTTTCTACTTTCCTCTTTTTTATTAGTCCTGTGTGATATGGACTGAAAATTCTTTTTCCTAACTTAACTTTGCTTATGATGATTTTTGCAATTATGTTTTTGACTTTTACGTAGTCAAATATACTTCTATATTGACTTTTTAAAAAAATTTTTTTATTTTTGGCTGCATTGGGTCTTCATTGCTGTGCGTGGGCTTCTCATTGCGGTGGCTTCTCTTGTTGTGAAGCACGGGCTCTAAGTGCACGGGCTTCAGTAGCTGTGGCTCGAAGGCTCTAGAGCACAGGCTCAGTAGTTGTGGCGCACAGGCTTAGTTGCTCCACGGCATGTGGAATCTTCCCGGACCAGGGCTCGAACCCGTGTCTCCTGCATTGGCAGGTGGATTCTTAACCACTGCGCCACCAGGGAAGCCCTATATTGACTTTTATATAGTCAAATATCTTCTTTATTTTCTTCTAATAAAACACTTATGGTTACATCTTTTACATTAAAATCTTTAATAAATATTTCACTTATTTTAGCACAAGGAATTAGCAAGCTGAGTCTTTTGATTCACTAGCAGTGTAACAGAGCAGAAAGCCCACTGGGCTAGGCATCAGGAGGCCTGGGTTCTAGTCCTGGCCATGCCACGACCTAGCTCAATCATTCTGAGCAGGCCACCAGTCTGTGGAACCTACCTTTTCGACTTAACACAATTGTTTTGAGAAACAAGTAAGATTACAGATGTGAAAAGGATACTCCAAAAATGTTCAATAGATACCTATCAATTGTGAAGAAAAGTAAAGCATTATATATATTTGTATTGGTTACAATACTATTTCCTTTCCACATGCCATATACCAGAAAACTCACAATGTTGGCCTCAGAGAATAAATAGCTTGCCCTCCCCCAAACCCTAAGCCAAAAGAGGTCAAGTGATTCGCCCTAGGATCACAGATGAAATTTAGCGAAGAGTCAGTTCTAGTAGTGAACACAAGTGGTTATGCCCCAGCCCTCCCCACAAGTCAGAAAGCACCATTCTTCTGAGTTAAGACTTGCTAAAAATGAACTGTCATCAACTGTCTGTATTCGTATCTTTACACTAAAAACACAAACTACTCTCTGAAAAAAGTAGAGCCTATAATTAAACTGTGGTGGGGGTGACAGTAGAGAGAGTGAAATGAGAGCGCTGAATTTCAAGTTATAGTTTCCCACCTTGCTTCCGACAGCCTGGGATTTTGATAAAGGCTCCATAGTCTGTCACCATAGCAACCTATAAAGACAAAAAAAAAAAAAGAATCTTTGTCACACAAATAAGAATCTCTCTCCCATAGCATTTAACCTTGTCTCCCTGAATTTCTACTTGGTACTGACTGCCTCTGTCTGCTGCAAAACTGCCTAAAAGTGATGTTCTGTCAAACATTATGTTCTTTTTGAAGTTTTTTTTTTTTGGTTGTACAGCACAGCTTGTGGGATCTTAGTTTCCTGACCAGGGATTGAATCTGGGCCCTCAGCAGTAAGAGTGCAGAGTCCTAACCACTGGACTGTCAGGGAATTCCCCAATTTTTAAATTTTTTTAATTTTTATTGTGGTATAGTTGATTTACAATGTTGTGTCAGTTTCAAGTGTACAGCAAAGTGAATCTGTTATACATATACATATATCCACTCTTGTTTAGATTCTTTTCCCATATAGGCCATTACAAAGTATTGAGAAGAGTTCCCTGTGCTACACAGTAAGTCCTTATTATCTACTTTATATATAGTAGTGTGTATGCATCAGTCCCAATCTTCCAATTTATCCCCCCTCCCCGGTAACCATAAGTTTATTTTCTATATCTGTAACTCTATTTCTGTTTTATAGATAAGTTCATTTGTAGCTTTTTTTA
This sequence comes from Physeter macrocephalus, assembly GCF_002837175.3. Lineage (NCBI taxonomy): Eukaryota > Metazoa > Chordata > Mammalia > Artiodactyla > Physeteridae > Physeter > Physeter macrocephalus. The sequence continues at coordinate 10,983,752 of NC_041216.1, read as the reverse complement.
GATTCCACATGTAAATGATATCATATGGTATCTGTCTTTCTTTGAGTTACTTCACTCAGTATGACAATCTCTAGGTCCATCCATATGGCTGCAAATGGCATTATTTCATTCTATTTTGTGGCTGAGTAAAAATCCATTGTATATATGTAACACATCTTCTTTACCCATTCCTCTGTTGAGGGACATTTAGGTTGCTTCCATGATCTGGCTATCATAAATAGTACTGCAATGCTTTTTTTTTCTTTTTTTTTAGTTTTTTGAAGTTTAGACTGACAGGTATGTGTGATCGTATTAAAAACATTGGTGAGATTGGTGTGTTTGTCAGATGGTATGACAGTACTTAGGAATGCCCAAATCCCACATGTACTGAAATCCCTCAAAAAGATATAGGAACAAACAGCAGAAAATTAGGTAATAAAGTTACACTTTATATTATCTGGAACTGAGGCCTCCAATCCAAATGGAGAAGTTTAATAATTTGAAATGGATCACGTAGGACATCTCTTTTTCCTAAACTTCAAACCAACCAGACCATACAGCTTGCTCCACTTCACTCCAAAGCAGAGTCTTGGGTTTTATCAAGACAATTAGAGAAAAAGCCAATACACAGACATCTGACAGAACCTGAAAAGATGTAATCAGAGAGGAAAAGAGTTGTCTTTTGCAGAGTTGACCTAAAATGGAGAAGTTAGAGGCTTGATGGATCTATGTAATATGCAATATGTAATAGAAACAAAAGGCCCAAAAGCCTTGCCAGATAAATCATTATCCCAGCCTCTACCTCTATTGCTCTCCTCCTGTCTATCCTCCAGCCCACCCCACCCCCCAATCGTGGATTGGGATTAAAGTTGTCACTATATACTGTATTTATCACTAAATTCATTATTATTTATAAAATATTAAATACGATCTTACACATATAAACTTTGTTCTTTCCAGTGACTTTAAAATTAGTTATCTCATATTGGGCAATCACTGTTTTGGCTTAAACATAACTAAAACAAGGGGAAGGAAGAAGGAGAAGGGGGGGCTTCCCTGGTGGCGCAGTGGTTAAGAATCTGCCTGCCAATGCAGGGGACACGGGTTCAAGCCCTGGTCTGGGAAGATCCCACATGGCGCGGAGCAACTAAGCCCACGCGCCATAACTACTAAACCTGCACTCTAGAGCCCGTGAGCCACAACTACTGAGCCCATGTGCCACAACTACTGAAGCCTGCATGCCTAGAGCCCGTGCTCCGCAACAAGAGGAGCCACCGCAATGAGAAGCCCGTGCACTGCAACAAAGAGTAGCCCCCACTCGACTCAACCAGAGAAAGCCCGCGTGCAGCAATGAAGACCCAACACAGCCAAAAATAAATAAATAAAATAAATAAATTTATTAAAAAAAAAAATAGAATGGTCAACCAGAGAAAGCCCGCGTGCAGCAATGAAGACCCAACACAGCCAAAAAAAAAAAAAAAAAATAAATAAATTTATTAAAAAAAAAAATAGAATGGGTTAAGAATCAAAATTTCTAAACTCTTGTTTTACAATGATGAATATGCTACGCTGGGTTAGGGACAAGATATTCCCAAAGAAACAGTACAACCAGGCAGATACTAGTACTTAAAATCAAGGCAAGGTGGACTTTAGAGATTAGCTGATCTAATCCTGTCATTTTTCAAATGAGGAAAGTGAAGACCAGAGACATGAAGTACTTATCCAAGTTCACAAAGCAAGCTGTTCTCTGTAAAACAGGGCCGCATGGATAAAGAAGATAAGACTTAATATTTTTAACTGCAATAAAAGAAAATCCCTTCTTTCTGGACCAAATAAAGGCACTTTGGCTTTTGCTCCAGGGTTCTAGAAAGAGGGCTGAAATGCTTCATACTGTCTAACATCATTATTTAAGGGCATAATTATCTAAACAACTTAAAAGCAGCATCTGGAAGTTGGAGCCCAAATCACCTTGCTGCTATAAATTAAAACAATCTCACTTTTCAATACTGAAGTTCCAGTGTCACATTATTATCTTTTGAGGAATTATCATAACAGACCTAAATTTGGCCTCTTCCCAAAGGAAAGGTTAATGCACTCAACTGTTCAGTTAGGAAAACACATTCTTGCCTATTTCCAGCAGCAGGTGTTTCCATCACCGTGTCTCCTAGGGAACAGTCAGTCTTGAAATTAACAGAATGGCACCTGCCTTAGATGATCACACAGTACGCCTGGTGTCCCAGGAACAATTAATCAAATAGCTCAGGGGAGAAAATTCAGTAATTATCTCAACTGAACTCAGGGCTTGGGTAAAATGAATTTACCATCTTCAGATTAGAGGTTGCACTGGCCTTGAAACTTGTTATCCCCATATAGTACTTAAAATCACATAGATCCATCAAGCCTCTATCCCCACATAAGTTACTTGTCTAAAGTCACAAAGTTGGAAAGTATCAAGACCCAGTACAGAAAATAAGTTTTCTGACTTTTACTCCAATGCTATTTCCAACTTACCAACACCAATCTCGCCTCAGCATTTCTTTGGCTATGGCTGGGCTAAGCCAAATCCCAAATCTCAATGCTATGCTTGTGCTCCCTACCATGCTTAATGGACTCGGGCACCAAGATGTCTCTCAGAGGACAAGAGAAGGATGAATACTAGCTTCTCGGCTATTCTGTCACTGGGCCCCCCAACCCTGCTGAGCCTGCTAAGAGAAGAGCTGCTAGGATATGGACTGCACCACCAGTTTCTTCAAAGGCAACTGGTCCTAAGAGGCTTGGATTCAATTTAATTCAAACATTTACTGAGCACCTGCATGCAAGATACCATGTCAAGCACTGTGAAATAAAAACAACGTATAAAAAGGGATGCCCAGGGATTCTCCTGACGTCCAGTGGTTAAGACTGCATGCTTCCACTGCAGGGGGCACAGGTTCAACCCCTGGTCAGGGAACTAAGATCCTGCATGCCACTCGGTGCAGCCAAAACAAAAAACAAAAAACAAAAAGACAGAGAGAGATGCCCAGTCTGTTTTTAAATGAATTTGAATTAGTTACCAAGATACATGAGATAAACATGGCCTCTGCTCTCTAGTAACACCCAATCTAATGGAGGAGACAGACACATATACAAGTAACAATAGTACAAGACAGACTATAAATGTCGTGATAGAGGTACAAACAAATGACTGTGGAACAACCAGATTTACCACCTACCTTCCTCCTATACTACCAATTCAGTCAAAAGAGTTCTCTTATGGGTCTTTTGGTTCCTCCATGCATTTATGAACAGTTGAACAACCCCAGCTGCAGACTTGGAGAACCTGATTTAGAACTTGCCATTTATTAATCATTTGGGCAATTACTTAACGTCTAAAAAGTTTCCTTATCCATAAAATGGGGTTAACAATTTCTGTGGAGAAAGTCAATGACACGTAACATGTCAAAGTGCTAACATACATTAGGCTTACAAAATTTCTTTTGAATTTTAATGTAAATTCTTCTTTTTAAATATTAGGCACTCAATGTTTGTTGGATGAATATTCTGAAAAATAGTTTCCTGTTTCCAATTTACCATGAAATTTCTCTTTCCCTAATTCCAGTCACTCCTAGGCATTTTTCAAAATGTGTTCCTGAAATAATAAAACTATAGTTCTAGTATTAGAACTATAAACTTCTTTCTGAACATTACCCTAGCCCATCCATCCTTGATGGTAAAATATAAAACCTACACTAATTCAAGCCCCATCTCATGTAAGAAAAAGACGTAGATCAGGAGCCACTTTACTAGAAATCTGAGTCAGTTTGTGGAGGGCAGAGAGCTCTTCTTTCTTTTGTGCAACACCTGACAAGTGAGGGCTTCATGATCAGAAAAATCAATTTCATCTCCAGAGCTACCATTTCCTTTTTCTAAGCCGTGGTACCTCACTGATCTCTGTGGATACTATGGGCCCTAAAGAATGAGGACAGAGGCTCTGAAGAGCAGAGTTGTTTGCTATTTGTTAGAATGTTATCATCCTTTGTATCTTGTCTATTACATTACAAGTTGGGATACACTTAACAGAAGTCTAGAGCCACATTTATCTATAACCAACCAACAGTCACAAAGTCTGTCTTCAAAGGCCTCATGTTATTAGGTGGTAAAACTTTTGTCAACCATAAAGCAAGCATGAATGCCATAAGAATGATATAGTTAAAATACTACAGGCACTCATAAGACACTGAATACAATTTTTTGGCTTTACTTTTGCTTCAAGAGAAGGGCGATTGGGGACTTCCCTGGTGGCACAGTGGTTAAGAATCCGCCTGCCAATGCAGGGGACACGGGTTCGATCCCTGGTCTCAGAAGATCCCACATGCCATGAAGCAACTAAGCCCATGCACCACAACTACTGAGCCTGCGCTCTAGAGCCCGCGAGCCACAACTACTGAGACCGAGTGCCACAACTACTGAAGCCCACGCGCCTAGAGCCCGTGCTCCGCAACAAGAGAAGCCACTACAATGAGAAGCCTGCGCACCGCGACGAAGAGTAGCCCCCACTGGCCGCAACTAGAGAAAGCATGCACGCAGCAACTAAGACCCAACACAGGGTTTCCCTGGTGGCGCAGCGGTTGCGCGTCCGCCTGCCGATGCAGGGGAACCGGGTTCGCGCCCCGGTCTGGGAGGATCCCACATGCCGCGGAGCGGCTGGGCCCGTGAGCCATGGCCGCTGAGCCTGCGCGTCCGGAGCCTGTCCTCCGCAACGGGAGAGGCCACAGCAGAGGGAGGCCCGCATACCACAAAAAAAAAAAAAAAAAAAAAAAGACCCAACACAGCCATAAATAAATAAATAAATTTTTTTTAAAAAGGGAGATAATGTTAATGAATTCCTACTATGTCTCAGGCATTGTGTTTTTATAGATGATGGCTTATTTAACAATCGTCACAATCCTATGAAAGTTGTTTTTACCTCCATCTAACAAATGAGAAAACTGAGGCTCAAATAAATTAAGTGATGATCTCAAGGGTCACACAGTTAGTAAGTAAAAGAGCTAGGACGGAATCCAGGTTTTGCTGGTTCCAAAGCCTCTGCTCTCTAAACAAATACAATGTCTCCTCCCTCAAAGATTGATCATTCACTCAGTTATGAAGGTGTATTGAGCACCTACTATTTTCTACCCATCTACCTGGGACTGAGATATACAACAGTAAACAAAACAGAAAGGGCTCCGTCTTCATGGAGCTTAGTGTCCTCTGAGCAAGAAAGACTTTAAACAAGTACAAAATAAATATAACATGAGCCTATTTATTTATGGTGGGAAAAAGATCTGAGGAGATGACATTAGGGCTGAGACCTAAAAGATGAAAAGAAGTTGGTGAGAAAATGGGACATTTAGAAACAACAGCATGTGTAGAAGTCCTGAGAAGGAAGCAGGCTTAGATGTTTGGAGCTATAAGGAGGCCAGAGTGGCTACAGCATGAGTAGAGTGGAACTAAACAACATTGCCAGAGTAAGCAGAAGCCAAGTCAGGTAAGGGTCATGAAAACAAGTTTGGATACATTCAAGTATAATGAGAAGCCTAGGAGAACTTCAAGAAAGCAACTTGGTCCAATCTGTTTTTAAAATGTTATTCTGGGGAATTCCCTGGTGGTCCACTGGTTAGGACTCTGGGTTTTCACTGCCAAGGGCCTGGGTTCAATCCCTGGTCAGAGAACTAAGATCCCACAAGCTGTGCAGCAAGCCAAATCAATCAATCATCAATCGTTATTCTAGCTGCAATGTGGAAAAACAAATTGGAAGTGGACTACAAAAGAAGTAGGGAGCCCAGGAGGGCCAGGCAAGAGATGAAAACTTAAACTAATGGGGTGCCAAAGGGATAAAGAAGTATATGGGCTTCCCTGGTGGCGCAGTGGTTGAGAATCCACCTGCCGATGCAGGGGACACGGGTTTGTGTCCCGGTCCGGGAAGATCCCACATGCCACGGAGCGGCTGGGCCCGTGAGCCATGGCCACTGAGCCTGTGCTCCGTAATGGGAGAGGCCACAACAGTGAGAGGCCAGCGTACCACCAAAAAAAAAAAAAAGAAGTATAGGCACCAGAGACATATTTGGGAGGCAGAAAGATCATACTTGATAATGGACTGGAGAGAGAGGGAAACAAGATCAAATCAAGGAAAGAAATCAAAGATGATGCCCAGATTTCTAGCGTGGGTACCTGAATGAATAATGGGTTCATTTGCTGAGATGGGAAAGACCAGAAGAACAGATTTGGTGAGAAAACGAAAAATACAGTTTAAAACATAAATTAGAGGGAGTTCCCTGATGGCCTTATGGTTAGGATTATGGGCTTTCACTACTGTGGCCTGGGTTCAATCCCTGGTCGAGGAACTGAGATTCCTGCAAGCCATGCAGCACAGTCAAAAAAAAAAGAAAAAAGCATAAATTAGAGATGCTGTGAGGTATCCAAATGAAGATGCCAAGTATGTAGTTAGAAGTCTGGAGCTCAGAAGAGGTACATGTGGGAGTCAGATGTTCTGCTAGCCCTTCCCATTTAAACTGTAATGTTCAAGACATTCTCAAGTGGACAGAAGCTCCAAACCCAGCTGCTTTTCACCTTCAATCTACGCTTAATATAAACGGGAAGTTTTCAAAGCCAAAAGAATATACCTCTCCTTGGAAAATAGTGTAGAGAGCAGGCAAGTTCTCCATGGTCTCGGGTCTTCCTGAATTCATCCTTAATGTTCTATGGTTCCTCCATTTCTCTTCTGCTAAAGCTAATTCAAGTGTCCTGTCACAAAGAAACAGAACAGGTAACAGAGAGACATTTGCAATAAAAAAAAAAAATGTGCTGCCGATCCACAGGTTGTCCCTACAGGATAATACCATTAGATTTAATACCATGTACTTTTAAATTTACTTATTTACTTATTTATTTTTGGCTGCGTTGGGTCTTCGTTGCTATGTGCGGGCTTTCTCTAGTTGCAGTGAGCAGGGGCTACTCTTCCTTCCGGTGCAGGGGCTTTTCATTGCAGTGGCTTCTCTTGTTGCAGAGCATGAGCTCTAGGCGCACGGGCTTCAGTAGTTGTGGCACACAGGCTCGGTAGTTGTGGCGCGCGGGCTTAGTTGCTCCGCAGCATGTGGGTTCTTCCCAGACCAGGGCTCGAACCCGTGTCCCCTGACTCAGCAGGTGGATTATTCTTAACCACTGTGCCACCAGGGAAGTCCCCACCATGTACTTTTATCCAAACCTCTTTTGTCCACTATAACTGTGGGGAGTTTTGGAAACCTTGATTGATTTCTTTTCAATTTGATACTTTACCAAGGCCATTAGCCTACTGTTTTGTTTTTATTGTTATTATTGCTATTCTTTTGCCAAGGGAAGGCTTTTGGTGGGGGAGGGTGTGAACTGATCTGTAAAAAAGGAATAATAATAGTATTAATAGTCAGAGCTAACATTTATCAAGCACTTACTATGTCCAGGTACTGTGCTAAGCATTGGACATCCAATATCTCATTTAATCCTCAAAACTCTCAAGATGTAGGTTCTATTAATTATCATATTATGTAGATGAGAAAACCAAGACTTCCAGAGGCCAACTTAGTAGGCCTATGTCAAAAAGCCAGAAAATGGTAGAGTCAAACTCTGGCTGACATCAGAGTCCACGCTTTTAACCACTATTCTAGGCGTTAAATCTGAAGTGACTTCAAAAAGAGAGCATAGGGAATCCCTGGTGGTCTGGTGGTTAGGATTCTGAGCTCTCATGGCCAAGGGTGCAGGTTTGATCCCTGTTCGGGGAACTAAATCCCACAAGCCGTGCATGGTGCAGCCAAAAAAAGCAGAAAGAAAGCATAGCTTACTTTTTTCTCCAAAGAAATTAAAATCACACATGCTCATTTTAAAAGTTCAGATAACACATTCATTTGAAGAAAAGAAAATCATCTATAATTCAATTTGGTTTATATCCTTTCAGGCTTTTTTACATGTACACGTAGGTTTTTTAATGGAATCATGAAACCATTAATTAATATTAATAGCCATTTTATATTATTTTTTAGCAATTCATACACAAACACACACACATCTTTTTTTAATGCCTAGATAATAATCCATTGCTGGATGCATCAAATTTATTTAACTATTTATGAATCATATTAAAATGCAGATTGCAACTCAGTAGGTCTAGGGTGGTGCCTGAGATTGGGCATTTCTCTCCTTCTTTTTAAAAAAAAAATAATTAAATTATTTATTTTAATTTATTTATTTCAGCACGTGGGATCTTGCATTGAGGCAAGCGGGCTTCTCTCTAGTTGTGGTGCGTGGGCTCAGCAGCTCCGGCACATGGGCTTAGTTGTCCCAAGGCATGTGGGATCTTAGTTCCCCTACCAGGGATTGAACCCGAGTCGCCTGCATTGGAAGGCAGATTCTTAACCACTGGACCGCTAGGGAATTCCGTGGGCATTTCTAACAAGCTCCCAGGTGATGCTGATGCTGCCAGAGTACCAAGTCTTAGAGCTTTGAAGTTGGAAGGGATCTTAGAGGTACTCTTGCTCAGCCTTCTGGTTTTAAACAGGGAGGAAACCAGCAATCTAGTGGCTCTTAACCATGCCCCTTTACTTGCTGCATAAATCACTGCTACAGAAAGATAAAGTTAATGGTACAGTCCTCAGTTCTCTTTTTCCTCCTCATTCCTTGACATCAATAAGATCTGAAACTCTATTTTCCCTGGGTTTTCGTGCGCAAATACCTCCTTCTCTCCTCAACCCCGAGCACACCCCTACACTTTCAGATGATTGCTTCAGGTCTTACTTTTGGAAAGTCTTCCTGATTTACAATAACCATCCATTAACTGAACTGCCTCACTTAGAAATGAAAGAAAATTCTGTCAGGTTCCAAACCCTAGTTCTAGTATCATCCCAAAGCCCAGGAACATCCCTGTCCTTGAGCTCCATAAGACAACCTGTATCCATATAATAAACTTGCCCTTTTCTGTTTACGTCAGCCAGAAGTGGGTTTTATTACTTTGTTAAAAGCACACAGATAGAATGAAGGCAGATTTGTCAGTTCTTGAGAAATGGCTGACAAACAGCTTAAATCCAAGTATCACAGCCTGGTTGGATCCTGCCTCTTCCACTTCCCAGCTATGCAGTCTCACCTCTAGTCCTTCCCTTCCCTTTGCCCAGCATCCTCACCTCATATCCTAGAACAAAGCTTATTAACTTGAGGCCAATGACTTTATCAAGAAACATTAATTATCCTTCCAATTCTTGGAGCACTAGTGAGGTACAGAATCCATAGAGGCATCAGCAGCTAGGACATCTAAATTAAGCTCAAACAACTTAGTCTATCAACTGTTCTTCTTTAAACAAAGGTCACAGAAAGAGCAATACAATCTTAAGTTATTTCGTACAGATTTTTGCTGTGATAAGAGTATGAACAGCTAAGTTTAAAGCTCCCCTATTTGCTCCTTTTGTAGAACAGTAGCCTGAGAAACCCTATGCAATTCTTCAACCAGGAAATTGGCATGCATTTTTGAGAGAAATCCTGTTATACAACAGTAACAGGCTTACGATTTCAGAATTGTAAAGGGTTGCCAGGGACACAGTTATTTATTAGCCACCTCCTTCCCAAATGGTATTTTAAAATATTTTGAATTATATTCTGTAGAAACCTAGGGTTGTTCTATGGTGGTTATTCAAAAGGAATCCCGATTGGAAAGGAAGAAGTAGAACTGTCTCTATTTGCAGACCACATGATACTATACATAGAAAATCCTAAAGATGCCACCAAAAAACTGCTAGAGCTCATCAATGAATTTGGTAAAGTTGAAGGATACGAAATTAATATAAATACAAAATAATACACAAAAATCTGTTGCATTTCTATACACTAACAACGAACTATCAGAAAGGGAAATTAAGGAAACAATTCCATTTACAATCGCATCAAAAATAATAAAATACCTAGGAAAAAACCTACCTAAGAAGGTACGGTGGTTATCCAGAAGTTTCTCAGTTAACTCAAGTTTATTTTAAAAAGTCAGTTCTGAAACATCTAGGGACAACAGGATCAGGAAGGCCAAAGAAGGGCCCTAGGTCAACCAACCAGAGGACAGCCTCCATACCAAAGGTGGGGGAGAACAACCCCAAAGAAATCTGAGTTACGGGAGGTCCCACACAGAGCAGTTGCAAAGCTAGGAGCCTCTCCTCAGTCATTAGGCAGAGGTTGATTATTGCTGATTCCCACTTGCCCTCCCAGCTTTGGGGTGGGTCATGGTAGCAAGAGGGAAGGGAGGTTACGTGAGGAAGGCCTATTTTTAACAGCATATTCTGCTTTGATCTGGTTTACCTATTAAGCTTCTATGTAACATTTCATTTGGAAAAAATAGTTCTGCTGCTTTTAAAAAGTCTATAAAACATTGAGACAGATATAGTGTAGTTCAATAGGACCATATCTGTAGACTTAAAAGAGCAAGTAAATTGACAAGGATTGAGGTACACCATTTGAAGTTGCCTTGCAATAGCTCTAGAAACAAAAAATTCCTTATGCATTTCATTTTACTTGAATGTTTTAAACAATTGTGATATGGAGGGAAGCAATAAGGACCCAGTTATTTATTAGCCACCTCCTTCCCAAAACAAAGGGCAGAGCAAGGAAAGTATAGCGTGGGAACGGGAATGGGAGCTGTGGCAGGGGAATGGTAGCCCAGAGTGAGGTCAGAGCTTATGCTGGGCGAGGAGGAAATCTACAAAGAGCAACCCAGTGTGGGGAGAAGCAGGGTTATAAGGGTGTTTGCACACTGGGGCAATCCAGAATGGGGAGTCAGTGCCCAAACATGGAAGAGCGGGTCCTGAGGCTTAGAGGTAATTATGCAATGTTAATTCCCTGATTATAGAAATTATATTATGGTTATATAGAAGAATGTCCATGATTATAGGAAAACTAAAGTATTCATGGGTGATGGGGCATCAAGTCAACGACTTAACTCTCAAATGATTCATTAAGAAGTGTTATTTGTACTGTACCTCCATAATTTTGTGATTTTTCAGCTTTTTTTTAACGTGCCTGCAATTAGGAAAAAAAATAACCACATCCTCTCCTCCTTCCCCTCAAGCAATGAGCAATTCATAGAATAATATTAAATTAGAAAGATAATATGTAGCCCCTTTGAAACTTCATTTCATGTGTCACCTCACTGATCTGGCCAAGATTTCTGTTGTTTTTTAAGTTTAAGATTTAGATTTACTGTTGTTATTTAACAGTACCAATTAGATAGACCTCTGAAATATGTAGCCCCTTTGAAAATTCTTCATTTCATGTGTCACCTCACTGATCTGGCCAAGTCTGTTGTTGTTTTTTAAGTTTAAGATTTAGATTTACTGTTGTTATTTAACAGTACCAATTAGATAGACCTCTGAGAGTTAAAGTGATTTTAATTTATTTTTAAGTTATGTATAAGAAATGACGCGAATCAATTGATAAGTCAAAATACTGGGACACATCAAAGACAGAATAATGGGCTTCCCTGGTGGCGCAGTGGTTGAGAGTCCACCTGCCGATGTGGGGGACCTGGGTTCCTGCCCCGGTCTGGGAAGATCCCACATGCCGCAGAGCGGCTGGGCCCGTGAGCCACGGCCGCTGAGCCTGTGCGTCCGGACCCTGTGCTCTGCAACGGGAGAGGCGACAACAGTGACAGGCCCGCGTACCGCAAAAAAAAAAAAAAAAAAAAAAAAAAAGAATAATGACAGAGCCTTCATTCTCAACCGCTATTCCACACTGCCTCAGAAAGAACCCGCATATCGCAAAAAAAAAAAAAAAAAAAGACAGAATAATGACAGAGCCTTCATTCTCAACCACTATTCCACACTGCCTCAGAAAGAATTCACGGTCCACATCTAAATTTTGAAGAGTATGTAGTTCTTTTTTTTTTTTTTTAATTTATTTGGCTGCACCGTGTCTTAGTTGCTTAGTCTTCGTTGCAGCATGCAGGATCTTTAGTTGCGGCATGCAGGATCTAGTTCCCTGACCAGGCATCGAACTTGGACCCCCTGCATTGGAAGCAAGGAGTCTTAACCACTGGACCATCAGGGAAGTCCCTGAAGAAGAGTATACAGTTCTAACACTAACTAGGTCCCAAATTAGAGATTCCAATAAGGAGTAATTAGAAGGGCATCATTCCTGGAGGCTAGGATGAGCAGGGTCTGGATTTATTCATTCAAACATGTAACCAAGGACCATTTCTCAGTTGATTTTGTCTTCCCAGTGCCTGTATACAGTAGGTACTCAAAGTTTTCTTGAATGAGTGAATAGAGCCTTACTATGTGGCAAACACAGGTAGAGAAAGAAGGAAGAAAGCATTCTGGTCTAAAGAATGTAGGAGAAGGAACTGAGTTCCACACAATTCGCTGGGTAGGTCAAAAGATGGGAGGCTTTCAAATATCAAACTGGTGACCCAATCCTCCTCCTTCCCATCAAATTTCTAGAGTAACTATCTTAGACAGATGCTTTTTCCATTTTGCACTCTGGTCATGGATCTGTTGACAAAATGGCATGCAGGATCTTTAGTTGCGGCATGCAGGATCTAGTTCCCTGACCAGGCATCGAACTTGGACCCCCTGCATTGGAAGCAAGGAGTCTTAACCACTGGACCATCAGGGAAGTCCCTGAAGAAGAGTATACAGTTCTAACACTAACTAGGTCCCAAATTAGAGATTCCAATAAGGAGTAATTAGAAGGGCATCATTCCTGGAGGCTAGGATGAGCAGGGTCTGGATTTATTCATTCAAACATGTAACCAAGGACCATTTCTCAGTTGATTTTGTCTTCCCAGTGCCTGTATACAGTAGGTACTCAAAGTTTTCTTGAATGAGTGAATAGAGCCTTACTATGTGGCAAACACAGGTAGAGAAAGAAGGAAGAAAGCATTCTGGTCTAAAGAATGTAGGAGAAGGAACTGAGTTCCACACAATTCGCTGGGTAGGTCAAAAGATGGGAGGCTTTCAAATATCAAACTGGTGACCCAATCCTCCTCCTTCCCATCAAATTTCTAGAGTAACTATCTTAGACAGATGCTTTTTCCGTTTTGCACTCTGGTCATGGATCTGTTGACAAAATGGTCAAAGGCAGGAAAGAGGAAAAATAGTAAGAAACAAGGAAAAACAAAAATGGACTCATAAAAAGTGAAAGCTGAAAGCAATTATTAAGGTCATTCAGTCCATTACTCTTATTTAATTGAAAATGAGGCTAACAGAGGTCAAATGTCTTGACAAGGGCTGCTCACAGTTAGCCATTTTGGTACTGGACCCCAGGACCAGGCAACAATTGATTGATTGTTCAGTCAACAATCCCTAAGGTCCCTTCCAAGTCTTCTAATAATAATAGCTAATATTTGAGTGCTTCCTATTTGCCTTTAACCTAGAAGCTTTACTTGCCTTAACTAAGTTAATTCCCTTTTCGACCTCCCTAACAAGATAGGCAATTATCGTTTTGTTTGTTAAGGTATTTTACAGATGAAGAAACTAAGACACAGGAGAAGCTAAATTATCTTGTTCAAGATTACAAAACTATGAATGATGGAGATGGGATTCAAATCCTATTTACGAATATTTTTTCTTTCCTTTATGGATTGTGAAATTCTTCCAAGCATGCCCTTGTCTTGCACTCCATCATATCCTTCAAATCTCCAGTGCTTACCACAGTATACAGCACATAGAAATTTGTAACTGTCTACTGAAATACTGAAGTACTTAATTTTACTCTATTTTAATTTGTTAGTTAATTTATCAGTTCAGCACCTTTACTGATGTTTATATGTCAGGCTCTGTGCTAGGCATTTCATAAACCTCCTTTCTTTCTTTTTCTTTTTTAAAAAAATATTTACTTATTTATTTGGCTGTGCCGGGTCTTAGTTGCAGCACACGCATTTTCGTTGCAGCATGCGGGTTCTTAGTTGCAGCATGCGGGGTCTAGTTCCCTGACCAGGCATTGAACCCAGGCCCCCTGCATTGGCAGCACAGAGTCTTAACCGCTGGACCACCAGGGAAGTCCCCATAAACCTCCTTTGAATCCTTAAAACAACTCTACAAAATAGATATCTCAGTTTTAAAGGAATGAAGTAACTTGTCGAAAATTCATAGCTAGAAAGAGATATATCTTAGGCCATTCCAAGAGCCACACACACTTGCTACTAAACCATTCTTTTCAACAGAGTCCCTGTCATCAAAGGTTTCCTAGTCGTGTAAGGATAATGGTGACCAATTACAATGCAGTATGATCAGTGCTAGTGATTAGGTTCAAAGTATTAAGAAAACAAGAAAGAGAAGAAGGGCCTGGGGGAAGCAAGGAAGTTTAAAAGGTGACAACTGAGTAGGCCTTTAAGGATAAACGGAAGTCCTCTAGCAGAGAATACTGTTCATTGACCTCATAAGAATCCTGATCTACTGACCTCTATTTTCTTCCAGTCTATCAGCTCCCTTTTTTTCTTCACTTTCCTCCCTATCCAGCTTAGATTCCATAGTCCATCATTCAAACAACAGCTTAACTTCCCTTTAACTCTCTCTTTATAGCTCACCTAACTGGCAGCACCCCTACCCTGATGGAGTACAGTTGCACATACTGGAACACATTCTATCTAGGTTAAACAGAAAGGGATTTATTGCCAGGTATTATGTGACTTACAAAATTACTGCAAGGGCTATAGGAAGTACTGGTAAAACTTCCCAGGAACACCTCCTAACCCACAAAACAACAGTCTTTGCCATGATCAAGAAAGTCATGGCTATCATTGCAGAAAGTCATGAAACCAAAAAACTGATGACTAAGAAACTCACTGCCTCTGCTATGGTATTTGCCAGCAAAACGGCATGCCTCTCACTCTCCTCCTCCTCTCACTTCCAAATTCAATTCTCATCTTAGGTGCAGAGGAGTCTAAGAAATATCTAGCTCTCAGTTCCACCAAAACCCCAGTCTTCACTGCCAACAACTCTCACCAAAGTGGTCTATCTGCATCTAGCTCCCCTCCAATCTGTTCACACTACTAAGGCCTAAGGGATCAAGCTGCCTCCCCCACCCCACCACCTGCAAAAAAAAAACCCTCAGTGATTTCCCATCAGTCTTAAAGCAAAAGCTACAAAGTCTGGCCTCTGCCCGCCTCCAGCTTCATCTTGTACCACATTCCCCCCTGTTCCCTTTGTCCTGGCCACACTGGCCTCTCTGTGCCTGTTAGTCACTTTCCTCACATTTGCCACAGAACCTCTGCACATGCTGTTCTGTATGGAATATGCTGCCTTCCTCTCTTCACCCAACTAATTAGAAACTGTTCCTTCAGGTATCAGTTCAGGCATCTTTTCCTTAGAGAAGCCTTCCTGCTTATTCCAGGCACTCATAACACCAGCTTCCTCTCGTAGGCAGCACTTACTTTGCATTTCTTAGTGAGATCATCGGTGAGCATCTATTTTCCCCACCGGACTAACAGCCCTAAGTCAGGGACCATGTTTGGTTCACAATGTCCATCTGTTTTCCCCACCGGACTAACAACCCTGAAGTCAGGGACCATGTTTGGTTCACAATGTCTCCCCAGTGCTTTGCACAATAAATACCAGTTGCACGATTAAGGAGAAGGCCTAGTTCCCAGGTATGAATCCGAATTTCTCAACAAGACTGTGCTCTGGAAGCCGAGAGTCGGACATTTCCTTCATCTCCGTCTCTCTCAGGAGCACTGAGCAGGCGCTAAAAAAAAAGGCTGCAGAATCATGGCAGAAACAAGTCGGCCTCCTGAGTAAGAGAGGACCCTAGTGGAGGCTAGGAGACAGGCCTCTTCTCCCTGGGAGCGCCTGGCACAGGGCTCGACACGGAAGGCTCTTGTTGAAGAAGTCAGTCGTCGAGGGCCCCAGGCAGGCGCAGAGACCCCAAAGCTCTGCTCCAGCCCTAGAAAGGGAACCCAGGCTACTACACACCAGAGCTAGGAACTCGGGGCACCCCCTCTGCCCCTTGCAATCAAACCTGCAGCTGAGAAGGGGCAGCCTCAGCCCACTTAACGGAGGCGCCGCCTCCACATTCCACTGCCCCCACCCCCGATCTTCCTTACACTTACTCGGTGTCAGCGTCCGGTCTCCACGCCGCAGAATTGCGCGCAACACCGAAACCCAGTGAGCGAGCTTCCACCCACAGAACACAGCGCACCTAGGTGGGACTCCAGCTCTATTCACCAATCCTGGAATAGTACTCTCGTAAGGGCAGAAAGAACTGACCAATAACAGGAGACTCCCCAGGGGGCGGTGCAGAGGGGATTATTGGAAGCTGATTGGTTTCTCCAAGCCGGAAGTTCCGGGGGAGACTAAGTTGGAGCCAATCGTGTGGTGCCTGAGGGTGTCGGCGCGGTCAGTGGCGGCTTGAGGAGAACGGCTGCCGCCATGATAGAACAGCAGAAGCGAAAGGCCCCAGAGTTGCCGCTCGTCCCAGTCAAGCGGCCGCGGCATGAATTGCTATTGGGAGCGGCGGGGTCGGGCCCCGGAGCCGGGCAGCAGCAGGCGGCGCCGGGAGCTTTGCTGCAAGCGGTGAGTAAGGGAGCAGGCGGCCTTCGGCCCTCAGCTCTTCCTCTCTCCTCAGCGCTGCACCTGGTGATCCCGCACCGGCCCTTTCCCCACACTGCGGGGACGGAACGGGACTCTCACCCTGGAGTTAAAGCAGAAAAGCACTGTAAGAGCGGCCAACACTCTGCGATGCTCCATATATTTCCCCGTTTGACGCCCGTTTTCGGCATCTCGACCGCCCTGTGAGGAGGCGTTAGAATTAGGCTTAAGGACCTTGAGCTCAAAACCGGGACTGGGGCTTTGGAATCTTAAATGTTCCAGGGATCCGGCATAGAATAAACGTTCAGGAAAGTTGGAAGAGTGATTGGATGAATGAATGAATGAGGGAAAGAAGGAAGGAAATGAAAGATACTGGCTGGCTTTGGGACTTGGGGCAACTTGCTTTTCCCTCTGTTTCTCTGCGCTAGTATTAGTAACAACCGTGGAATAGTTACCATCCATTGAGCTCTTGTACTAAGTGCTTTCTTCGTATATGAAAACTCCATTAATCTTGGCAACTGCCTGAGAGTTAGGAATTGTTATTATCCCATTTTGTAGATGGAGAAACAAACTTATCTAGTAACTGATAGGAACAGATTTTAAATTCAGAATCCATGCTCTTAACTACATTTCTTGTGCGATAGAGGTGGTGATCACACCTCTCCCTCGGTCCTGTTAGGCTCAGCTGAAGAAATATTTGTACTCCCCTCCCCAACTCCTCAACCAGCTGGTCAGTAAATCCTGCTAGCACTGTCCTCAAAATATATCCAGACTTGCTACTACTTCTGCCAGCTCCATCACTAGCTCTTGGTCTAAACCATCATTATCTCATCTGGCATTATTGCTGTAGGATCCTGGTGGTATTCCTGTTTCTGTTCACGGATGCTCAGACTATTCTCAATCCAGCAGCCAGAGGAATCCTTCTAAACATCAGATCGTATTACCCCCTGCTGAAAACTTTCCCTGGCTTTTCACTCTCTCAGAGTAAAACTAAAATCCTGACAATCTTTTGCCCTCTTTCCCTTGACCTCTCTGAACTACCAATTTTCCATTGCTCACCCTGCTCCAGGCACACTGGCTTCCATGCTCCTGCCACAAAGCCTTTGCATTTGCTGCTCCCCCTACGGATTTACTCTTCTTCCAAATGTCCACATGGTTTACACACTCAACTCCTCCCAACCTCTGCTCAGGTATCACTTTTTTCGTGAAGGCTTTCCTGACCAGCCTGTTTTAAATTGCAATACCCTGTGTTCACTAACCCACATCGCTGCTTTGTTTTTCTCCATGCACATACCACCATCTATATGTTTTACTTGTTTCTGCCTTCCCTCCCTCCTTTCTGTCCCTCCTTCCCACTAGAACACAAGCTCCATTGTTTATTTTGTTCAATCCTGTTTTATCAGTGCGTAGAACAGTGCCTGGCACATAGTATTTTTTGAGTAAATGAGTAAGCTGGAAAACTGAAGAGATTTGGAGATTGTTAATAGTGTAGTTGTTCTTCTATCTGACAAGTAAGAATATCAGCCCAGGTTTCTTTGAATTGCCCAAGCCTAGGCTTAATGTCCAAGACCATAATCAAAACTACTTTGCTTAATAACTGTACCCTGCAGGGTTTTGGGAAAGCTTAGTTCAATCATTCATTCATCAAACTAGAAACTGGGAAAACAGTGTAGAATTACACTGGTAGGGTTCCTGCACTCACAGAGCTTTTCTAGTGGCAAGGCAGGGGAAACAAAATGTAAACAAACACACAAGGTAATTTCGGATAGTGATAGGTGCTGTAAGAGAATACAGTAGGGTTGATAGAATGCAGAGGGGAGGTAGGGTGCTGCTTGAGCTTGAGTGTTCCAGGAAAGACTTTGTGAAGAGGAAACATTTGAAAGGAGCCACACATAGGAAGATCTAGGGGAAGGGGGTTCCTGTCAGGGGCAACAACAAGCGTAAAAGATCCTGAGGCAGAAATTAGTTTAATGTGTTTGAGCAGTTAAAAGTTGGGTATAGGGCTTCCCTGGTGGTGCAGTGGTTGAGAATACACCTGCTAATGCAGGGGACACAGGTTCGAGCCCTGGTCCAGGAAGATCCCACATGCTGCGGAGCAACTAAGTGCACGCGCCACAACTGCTGAGCCTGCGCTCTAGAGCCCACGAGCCACAACTACTGAGCCCGCATGCCACAAGTACTAAAGCCCGTGCGCCTAGAGCCTGTGCTCCACAACAAGAAAAGCCACTGCAATGAGAAGCCGTGTACAGCAACAAAAAGAAGCCCCCACTCACGGCAACTAGAGAAAGCCCACGCGCAGCAACAAAGACCCAACGCAGCCAAAAATAAATAATTTAATTAATTAATTTTTTAAAAATGATGTAGGACAATGATAAGACAAAAATATGGGCACTCAGCTTAAGAAATGAGGTCAAATTTGAAAGGAGGCAAGCAGGCAACTGAGCGCTTGAATTTTTTAAATAAATAAATAAATAAATAAAAGTTGGGTATGGGATGGGAGCACAGTGAGGGAGGAAGAGAGTTAGTATAACTGATAGACACTGGAAACTTCAGCAGGAGAGTATCAAATTGGAGACATAAGTTATGTGTGAAGAGTTGCCATTCTTTAAATCAGGAGAAATACACTCAGTCAGTTTCCCTTGTCTTTTCTTTATACTCCCCATTCCGTGACCTTTTAGTCTCCTTTGCCTGTATGTAGTGACTACTCTGTACTTCTCGCTTTTGTTTAGGGGCCTCCAAGATGTTCCTCCCTTCAAGCCCCAATCATGCTTCTCTCAGGACATGAAGGGGAAGTGTATTGCTGCAAGTTTCACCCCAATGGATCCACTTTAGCATCTGCAGGATTTGACCGACTGATATGTAAGGCATAGTTTTTGAATCTGGAGTAATTGCTCTCTGCCAAATAGTGATTACTTTTTAAAACCTTCAGTGCCATAGAGAGTATAAGTCTAAGTTGGTCACATAACAAACTGTGTGGCTAATATGCTAAAATAGGGTCATGAAAATGCTGAATGATTTGGGGTGTAGAACTCAGGGTCCATGTGGTAAATACAGAAGGAATTATGTTACCAGTTGGAAAGTGAGTCGCTCTAGTTTGAGAACATCGTCCTCATGGAGGCAAATCTCGAGCTGATTTAGCAAGACTGGAGATCTAGGCTTAACAGGCTAATGGGAGTAAAGAGGAGAGAGGCAACTTTTTCCCAAAGATATTGAGGCTCTCCTCTTGATCCATTCCCTCAGAATCTTAGCATTTGGAAAGGAAGGAGGGAATCCTGACGTGGCAACTCACTTGGATAATCTACCTGTCCATCAATAGGATCTGCTACCCGATTCTCAGCTACTAGTCAAGAAGAGTCTTTTGGCTCTTTGCTTATAACTGTGCCTCAGGGTGGATGATGTCTGTTTTGATTTTGGTGTTCTAGTTCTGTGTTCCTTAAACTTACTAGTGCCCAAGTCTCTGGAAGGCTTAAGAATCTTTGCAGAACATACTTGAACTACTGATTTGCTTAATTTCATTGAGCAAACTAGAAACAGTTTTATTAGCAGGAAAATAACTCTAAATACCTTATTGTTTATAGAATGTTCCTTAATAACACTCATCGAACTTCCCTCTGTGCTGGACCAAGCTCCCTAAGGATTGGAACTGTGTCTCTTCATTTACCTTATTTTACCCCAGCACCTGGCATAGGTATTTAGTACATTTGCAATGAGTGAATGTAGTATAAAGTCATTCTCCTGTGACCTTCAAGTCAGTTGCAGCTTCCAAAGTTTCCCATAAGTACCATCATTTTGCAGTCTGCTTCTACTCATAGCAGACAGTAACTGTGAGTGCCAGCTTTTTAAAAGTACAGGAGAAACACTTAAGATTTAAAAAATTATAGCCATTAACTAAAATGTTTTTATTTTATGAAATGTGAAAATATTGCATTATTTTTGTTTTAATGTGAAGAAAATTGATCTAGCTAATAGAACTAACAGTGTTCCAAAGGAGTATAATTTCAGAACTGTTGTTCTAGTGAATTCATAAGTACCCTTGGCCAATAATGAGTTTTCTTTTGCCTAGTAATGCTCACAGAACCCCTGTCCCCTAACAGTGTTGTGGAATGTCTATGGTGACTGCGATAACTATGCTACATTGAAGGGACACAGTGGAGCAGTGATGGAACTGCATTATAACACAGATGGCAGGTGAGTGTTCTGCATAGTGGGTGACAGCTGCTTCTTATAGTAATTCTTCTTGGCATCCTTTCACATTTCATCCCTGAGTTTTCTCTCAGGAGACTGTGCTGTCAAAAACTACTGTGTTTTATGGACTTGAAGACACAGGGAAGAGGAAGGGTAAGCTGGGACGAAGTGAGAGAGTGGCATGGACATATATACGCTACCAAATGTAAAATAGATAGCTAGTGGGAAGCAGCCACATAGCACAGGGAGATCAGCTCGGTGCTTTGTGTCCACCTAGAGGGGTGGGATAGGGAGGTGGGAGGGAGACGCAAGAGGGAGGAGATATGGGGATATATGTTTATGTATAGCGTATTCACTTTGTTATACAGCAGAAACTAGCACACCATTGTAAAGCAATTATACTCCAATAAAGATGTTTAAAAACATAAAACTGCATTTTGGACAACCACTTTATTATCCTATCACTGTAACCCAAGTAAGGTGTTTATTGTTCCATGTATGCATTTATAAACACATCACCTCTATCTAACATATCAACATCACAGAAAAAAAAATTTTAAGACATAAAATGTAATTTACATATATAGAAATTAGCGACTTTTATTTTAAAAGTAATAATAAAATAATCTATTTCAAGAAAACTCAAAAAAAAAGCAGGAAAATGACCAAATAGCCCATGTTTTTACCACTCCAAAGATAATCACTGTTAATATTATGTTTTTCTCAAGCCTTTTTCCTATTCAAAATAGTTTGGTTTTTTTGTATATATTAGAACTACTTATGGGAGTTCCCTAGCAGTCCAGTGGTTAGGACTCAGCACCTTCACTGCCGTGGCGTGGGTTCAGTCCTGGTCGGGGAACTAAGATCCCACAAGCCACACAGCACAGCCAGATTTTTAAAAAAAGAACTACCTGTGCAATCATGTCTGCTGCTTTTTACCCTTAACGTTATTCACCTGTCATATCTGTTTACTATAACATACTATTTATTATAAATATTTTAACAATTGCATAACTTTAGAATAACTACAGATAATATAAAAATGTGGTTATACAAAATTAATTAATCCCATTTTGGTATTTCAGTAAACATTTATTGTTTTACAGCTCTGACCTCTAAAAATTTTAGGGTTCCCTGAACAACTGGGTACATAGCCTTGTATACATTTTTCCTATTTGAGTAAAGAAAGCATTGTAAATTCAATCATAACTTAGAAATCCTCCTCAGAGACAAAAGCTTTTGAGTTTTAGAGAAAGAGAGTTCCCAAGCCATTGGGTCAGGAATTGCTACAGTGTGTCTCACCTCTGTAGCAGGGAGTGATTAAACATTTCCAAGTGGAAGGATGTGTAAAGTGTTGTATATCAAAAAGGAAGGAAAGATAGAGAAGACTGCTGTATTAGATGTATAATGTGAGGACTGACAGAGGGACATTTATTTTACATTTCGTAGGGTAGACCTTATAACTCGGTCTAGAGCATGATTAGGATTTTGTTATGTAAGGTGAGGCATTCCAGCATCAGATGCCAAGCTGTCAGAGCACAACATGTTAGTGATCTTGAAAACTTTGGCACATTTTGGCAAGTGGGGAAGATAGAGTGCTATTCCTTGTCTTCACTTATTTTTTTGTTCTTCCTCTCACCTTCTAGTATGCTCTTCTCAGCATCCACAGATAAAACTGTGGCGGTGTGGGATAGTGAAACAGGCGAGAGGGTTAAAAGACTGAAGGGGCACACTTCCTTTGTGAATTCCTGTTATCCGGCCAGGAGGGGTCCTCAGCTTGTCTGCACTGGCAGTGACGACGGTACAGTTAAGGTGGGTGTTGTCTGTGTGTTGAGGGTTTCTGAGGTGACATAATGTGAACCTTATCTTGTCTTCCCACCTGTGCTTTACCCTCCTCTCCACAACTTTGTTTCATCAGACATTTCCCAAAACAGACACTATTTAAAATATGTTTAAAATAATAAGCAGTTGAGGGTATTTTTCTTTTTTTAGGTATCCTACAGAATAATATTACAACTGTGTTGAACCATTGTGACTTGGAATAAAACGGACCACCATCCAAGAATAATTGGATTCTTGACTTAGCTGTTTACTTAATTGTGTGACCATAGGCAGTTCACTGTTTTTTGTTTGTTTGTTTGTTTTTTGCGGTACGTGGGCCTGTCACTGTTGTGGCCTCTCCCGTTGCGGAGCACAGGCTCCGGACGCGCAGGCTCAGCGGCCATGGCTCACGGGCCTAGCCGCTCTGTGGCATGTGGGATCTTTCCGGACCGGGGCACGAACCCGTGTTCCCTGCATCGGCAGGCGGACTCTCAACCACTGCGCCCCCAGGGAAGCCCCAGTTCACTTTTCTGATCCTCAGCTTATCAGTCTTTAGAACACTGACAATAATATACATGCCTTTCAAGACTGTTGTGTAATTATAGTCAGTATAATAAAAAGGTTTTATATACCGACTATACAGTACATGGTTTTAGTAACAGGATGGGGTATTAAAAGTCATTTAGTCCAATGATTTCTGACCTGTATGCATATCAGAATTACGTGAAGGACGTGCTAAAAATACCCAGATTCTGGTTTAGTAGGTCTGGAATGGGATTTTTGTTTTGTTTTGTTATTGGGTATTTGTTGCTGCGGGTGGGCTTTCTCTAATTGCGGGGAGCAGGGGCTACTGTTCATTGCAGTGCGTGGGCTTCTCATTGCCGTGGCTTCTTTTGTTGTGGAGCACGGGTTCTAGGTGTGTGGCTTCAGTAGTTGTAGCACGCAGGCTCAGTAGTTGTGGTTCGTGGGCTCTAGAGCTCAGCCTCAGTAGTTGTGGCGCACGGGCTTAGTTGCTCCGTGGCATGTGGGATCCTCCCGGACCAGGGCTCGAACCCGTGTCCCCTGCATTGGCAGGTGGATTCTTAACCACTGCACCACCAGGGAAGTCCCAAGACTTTAGTTTTTTTAGAGCAGTTTTAGGTTCACTGCAAAATTATGGGGAAGGTACAGAGATTTCCTGTATAACCACTGCCCCCACCATGGATAGCTTCCCCCACCAGAGTGGTACCTTTGTTACAATTGATGAACCTACACTGACATGTCATTATCACCCAAAGTCCATAGTTTACATTAGGGTTCACTTTTAGTGGTGTACATTCTATGGGTTTGGACAGATGTGTAATGACATGTATCTGGCACTATGGTATCATACAGAGTATTTCAACTGCCCTAAAAATCCTTTATGTTCCACCTATTCATTCCTCTCAACCCCAGGGAACCACTGATCTTTTTGCTGTCTCCTTAGTTTTGCCTTTTCCAGATGTCATATAGGTAGACTCATAAAGTGTATAGCCTTTTCAGATTGGCTTCTTTCACCTAGTAATATGCATTTAAGATTCCTCCATGTTTTTTCATGGCTTAATAATTCATTTCTTTTCAGTGCTGAATAATATTCCATTGTTGGATATACCATAGTTTATTTATCCATTCATCTCCTGAAGGACATCTTGGTTGCTTCCAAGTTTTGGCAATTATGAATAAAGCTGCTCTAAACATCTGTGTGTAGGTTTTTGTGTGGACCTAAGTTTTTAACTCTTTGGGTAAATACTGAGGAGCACAGTTGCTGGATTGTGCAGTAAAGGTTTTGTAAGAAACTGCCAAACTGTCTTCCAAGGTGGCCGCACCATTTTATCTTCTTACCAGCAATGAATGAGCGTTCCTTTGTTCCCCATCCTTGTCGGCATGTGGTGTTGTCAGTGTTTCAGATTTTGGCCTTTCTAATAGGTGTGTAGTAGTATCTTACTTTCATTTTACTTTGCATTTTCCCAATGATATATGATGTAGAACATCGTTTTTCCAGTTTTATTGAGAATAATTGACATATATCACTGTACAAATTTAAAGCATGCAGCAAGATGGTTCGATTTAGATATATTGTGAAATGATTATCACAGTAGGTTTGACCAACATCCCATCTTCTCATATAGATACAACAAAAACGAAAAAAAAAGGGAAAATTTTTTTCTTGTGATGAGAACTCTTAAGATATACTGTCTTAACAACTTTTCTATATATCGTATAGCAGTGTTAGCTATAGTCATCATATTGTACATTACATCCCTAGTACTTATGTATCTTATAACTAGAAATTTGTACTTTTTGACCACCTTTCTCCAATTCCCACTTCCTCTACCCTCCTCCTCTGGTAACACAATGTTGAGCATCTTTGTGTATGCTTATTTGCCATCTGTGTACTTCTTTGGTGAGATATCTGTTAAGTTCTTTAGCTCAATTTTTGATCTGGTTGTTTGTTGTTGTTTTGTTTTTTTAAATAAATTTACTTATTTATTTATTTATTTTTGGCTGCGTTGGGTCTTCATTGCTGCATGCAGGCCTTCTCTAGTTACGGCGAGCGGGGGCTACTCTTCGTTGCGGTGCGCGGGCTTCTCATTGCAGTGGCTTCTCTTGTTGCAGAGCACGGGCTCTAGGCACGCGGGCTTCAGTAGTTGTGGTATGCAGGCTCAGTAGTTGTGGCTCATAGGCTCTAGAGCGCAGGCTCAGTAGTTGTGGCGCACGGGCTTAGTTGCTTCACGGCATGTGGGATCTTCCCAGACCAGGGCTCGAACCTGTGTCCCCTGCATTGGCAGGCGGATTCTTAACCACTGTGCCACCAGGAAGTCCGTGTTTGTTATTGTTGAATTTGAGAATTCTTTGTACTGTGTTTTGGATAATAGTCCTTTAACAGATGTGTCTTTTGCAAATATTTTCTCAACAGTCTGTAGCTTGTCCTCTAATTATCTTGACATTTTCTTTCACAGAGAAGTTTTCAATGTTAATGAATTTCAACTTATCAATGATTTCTTTCATGGATTGTGCCTTTGGTGTTATATCTAAAAGTCATCACCATACCCTAGGTCACCTAAGTTTTCTTCTGTGTTACTTTCTAGGATTTTAATATTTTACATTTAGGTCTGTGATCCATTTTGAGTTAATTTTTGTGAAAGGTGCAAAAAAATATTCATTTTTTTTTTTAACATGTGGGCATACAGTTGTTTCAGCACCATTTGTTGAAGAAACTATCTTGCTCCATTGTATTGCCTTTGCTCCTTTGTCAAAGATCAATTGACTGTATTTATGGGGGTCTATTTCTAGGCCTTTTATTCTCTTCCATTGATCTGTTTGTCAGTTCTTTTGCCAATATCACACTGTCTTGATTACTAGCTTTATAGTAAATCCTGAAGTTGGGTAGTGTCAGTCCTCCAACTTTGTTGTACAATATTATATTGGCAAGTTGGGGTCTTTTGCCTTTCCAGATAAACTCCAGTTTGTTGATTTCCATGAAGTAACTTGCTAGAATTTTGGTTGACATTGCATTGATCAGTATGATTGATCTGTAGATCAAATTGGGAAGAACTGACATCTTGACAATGCTGAGTCTTCCTACCCGTGAACATGGAATATCTCTCCATTTATTTCGTCCTACTTTGATTTCATTCATTAGAGTTTTTAAGTTTTCCGCATAGAGATCGTGTACAGATTTTGTTACACTTACACCTAAGTATTTCTCTTTTTTTGGATGCTAATATCAATGGTATTGTGTTTTTAAGAATCAGAATGTTAAATGGGTTCCTCAAGTGATTTGATGTAGCAGGTATGACATTTTGGGAGCCACTGATCTCCTCCAGCATCCTCACTTTACAAATGAGGAAAATGAGGCCTAGAAATAGTAACCTATTTCAGGGGCACACAGGACACGCTGCTTTGTAGTACCATTTTATTCTTTCTTTGGCACTAGTTTTTGACTCTGGATTTTTTTTTTTTTTTATGATTAAACAGGGAGGGATTTCAAAGGAGTACATCTGAGAAATCACACTGAACTTGTGATTGTTTGTTGCTTTTTTAAATGAATTTGCCTTTTTTCATAATTAAAGGTGGTGACACTGACCTACTGGATTATCTGCTTTGAGATGTTTTCTACTAAATGGTTTTGTAATAAACAATCACTTGGGCCCCTTGATGCTTGGCTGAGAGTCTGTGGCTTAGGAGTAACTCCCAGAGGTCTTTTTGTTTTGTTTTGTTTTTGTTTTTTTATAGGTTTATTTTCCTTTGTTGAGAGAATTATAGATTCTTATGCTGTTCTAAGAGATAATACAGAGATCCCATTTACTCTTCACCCAGTTTCCAGCAATGTTAACTTGTCTCATAACTATAAAAGGTGACATTGCTGTGATCCCTCGATCTTGTTCAGATTTCACAAGTTGCGCATGAAATTCCCAGAGGTCTTAACGTAGGTGTACTATAGTTGGAGAGACCTAACAGTAGCTGATTTGCTAATTGGCATTTCAAAAGGCAGAGACAAGAGTGCCCTAATGAATTTTGTTAACAAACATTTATTGAGGGCTTGCTATGGTAACCATCTAGGAACTTATTATTTTTTTTTTGGCCGTGGTGGGTCTTAGTTGCGGCACGTGGGATCTTTGTTGCGGCATGCAGCATCTTTTAGTTGCAGCATGCAGGATCTAGTTCCCTGACCAGGGATCAAATATGGGCCCCCTGCATTGGGAGCATGAAGTCTTAACCACTGGACCACCAGGGAAGTCCTTAGGAACTTATTCTTGTTTAGTTTCACCTTTTCTTCTTTTACCTTTTCTCTGACTTTGTTTCATTTTGTCTTTGTGCTCATATTTATCTCCATCTCTCCTTAGCTTTTTCTTTTTCTACTACCTTCCACTGTATACGTGTTTTCTTTTCTACTCTTTCCTTCTTTCAGTTTCTTGCTTCTCTTCTCCCTTAATTAAACATGGTTTGAAATAATCATACTCAAGGCAGTATTTATTTTCAAGGCAGTATTTTTTAAATGTGCAATGTGTCACATTACTTAAAGTGACTTTTAACCCATTCTTTATTTTTAATTTCGATATATTATTTATATAATTACTGCTTCATTGAACAGCCTTTTACATATGCCTTTTAGTTACTTGCCAAGTTGGAATGCTTTATTGTTGCTTTCTGTTGCTAGGTTTATAAGTATAGAAGTTTAATAACTTGTGCTTATCTAAGAAGGAATATGTCATATTTCTTATTTGTCAGAGTTCTCAACAGAAAGCAGAGGTTTCAATAACTCTTGTATTTATTTTTTGTGTTTTGTGGCACACGGGCCTCTCACTGTTGTGGCCTCTTCCGTTGCGGAGCACTGGCTCTGGACACGCAGGCTCAGCAGCCATGGCTCACGGACCCAGCCACTCCGCGGCATGTGGGATCTTCCCGGACCAGGGCACGAACCCGTGTCCCTTGCATTGGCAGGCGGACTCTCAACCACGGTGCCACCGGGGAAGCCCTCTTGTATTTTTCAGTCTAGAAGTGGTATCCTCAGCATTGTCCATACCAGTCCTTTCAAACCATCTTCAGCAATCCATTCTTTCTTCTAATGAAGCAGTTAAGTGAAATCATATGTTATTCCCTTTTACAAACAGTTCAAGTCCTGGTACCATTACATAGACCGAAGCAGGAAAGGTGTTTGGGTTAGAGGTGGGGATAGGCCAGAGTGTCCCAGAGTGGCATGTCAGAACCCAAGTGAGATGAAAGGAGAGCATCCACACCGGATGCGGGGTCATCCACACCGGATGCGGAAGTATCTGCATCCAGTGTAGGGAGATGGAAACTGCGTAGGGTAAGGAGGGCATCCACAATGTAGCTGGCCCAGTGTGGGGAACCGGAGGGAGGAGCCCAGCATGGAGAGTCAGTGCCGTAGCAGGGTCAAAGAGTCATCTACGTATTGGTGTGGGGGAGACAGTGTGGGTGTCAGAGCCTGAGTTGAGGGTGCCCACACAGGGTGGGAGCAGTTCAGGTAGGGAGTCTGAGGCTGAGCAGACTCAGACAAGGATGGAGTCCCTGAGGAAGGGCAGCCTGGAAAGTGGTATTAGAGCCAGAGCAGAGTGAAGAGAGCATTCACACAGAGGGGTCACCCAAATGGGGTGAGGAGGGGTTTCACATAGAATCAGCCCAGAATGGGAATCACATTCAAACAGGGAAAGAGGACATGCATTCAGGAGACAGCTGGAAGAGGATGTAGGAGATTGGTTACATACAGGAAGCCTGATCAAATAAGTAAATATAATGGGGGGCAGATTTCTCACTGTCAGAGAAAGGATTTACCAATACAGAAAGAGAAAACTAAAATGCATCTTGTGTTGTCAGTATCGAATTCAGAGTATCAGTGTGAGCTCATGACATTCAATATATAAACAGATAAGTGTAGGAAAAAAACTTAGATGTAAGTGTGTGTTTGTAGATGTATGTGTGTGCACCTATGTATGCATATATTGCTTAACTGTCCACTTAGAGGGTCTAGGAACAACAACACCCCAAAACCAATGAGCACGTCTACTGTATAGGTCTTGGCCTTTAAATACCATTTTCCACTAAAAGGGCTCCTTATTTCAGGTCTGGGCAGGGAAAGTATACGGTGGGCCTAGAATGTCTTATGCAAAAAAGCTTGCCAGAGGAATCTCTTAAATGATCAAATTGAGTATTATGGGAGTTCCCTGGTAGTCTAGTGGTTAGGATTCAGCACTTTCACTGCCTTGGCCTGGGTTCAGTCCCTGGTCGGGGAACTGAAATACTGCAAGCCACGTGGTGCAGCCAAATTTAAAAGAAAAAAAATAGTTTTGAATGGTTTTAGTAATGAGACAAATGAAAATTGTGAGCCACTCAATAGGATACAATGAAAATGCAACATCACTTCAGTATAGTCCTGCCAAATAACTTGAATCTAATCATGAGAAGACATCAGACAAACACAAATTGAGGAACATTACTGTCCTGTAATTTTGCGAAGTGTCAAGGTTATGAAACTCCAGGAAAGTCTAAGAAACTCTTCCAGCCTGAAGGAGACTAAAGAAACATGACAGCTAAATTTAACATATGGGGACTTCCCTGGTGGTCCAGTGGCTAAGACTGCGCTCCCAATGCAGGGGGCCCGGGTTGGATCCCTGGTCAGGGAACTAGATCCCACATTCTGCAACTAAGAGTTCGCATGCTGCAACTAAAGATCCCGCATGCCGCAACTAAGACCCAGTGCAGCCAAATAAACACGTAAGTATTTACAAATAAATAAATAAATAAATTCAGCATATTCTGAACTGAATCCTTTTGCAATACAAGACCCTATTGGGACAAGTGGTGAAACTTGAATGAGATCTGAGGATGGTAGTAATGTATGGGTGTTAGTTTCTTGATTCTGATGGTTGTGTTGAGATTACGTAGGAGAACATCTTGTGGGACAAGCGCACTAAATATACTAAAGTATTTAGGAGTGTCAGGGCATTAGGTCAGCAACTCAAATGATTTAGGCAAAAAAATGTTCTCATTTACAATTTTTTTGGTAAGTGAATATTTCAGAATAAAATAATCTTTAAAAATTTTGGTTGTCTGGAACTAAAATTCTGAAATATTTGAATCAAGCTTTAAATGGCTACCATAGCTTTTACGATAAAGACATAGATTGATTTGACCTGAGTAGAGAATATTTGTTAAGACAAAGATTGTAGTAAGTCTGGTAAGATGTGGGAGCTAGATTATCAAGACCTTGAATTCCAAGCTAAGAGGTTTGGACTTCATTCTATAGCCAGCGAGTTTGATGGGCAGGGGTTGGCTGTTGGGTCTCTAGAAGAGGAGTGAAGCACTCTTTTTGGACCATTGATCTGAGTAACACTAAGCCTTTTTAGTTCATGTTTCAGTCAATGAATTAGAAACTACTTTTCATCCTAAACCATGAGAATTGGAAAGAAGAGGTATCTTTGGCACAGAGACAACTCATATTCTACTTGTTTACCACAGGGAATTTAAACCCCTGGCCTTTACTATGATTCCATGGCTGATTTCTTTTTTTTATGACAACCCTTTAAAACCTAGAACATAGTCATCCCAAAGTCTTTCTCCTCTGAATGAAATGACCCATACTCTTTTTTTTTTTTTTTTTTTTTTTTGCGGTACACAGGCCTCTCACTGTTGTGGCCTCTCCCGTTGTGGAGCACAGGCTCTGGACGCCGACCCATACTCTTAAGACATTTCCTCATGGTTCTCAAGTCTGTCAGTCATTTACTGAACCATCTTTAGGACCTACTATCCACACTTTAAAAATGTAGACCCATGTTGTATTGTAAGTTTATTATTTAAAAAAAAAAAGAAGCAAATTGGTTAGTTGGAGTATGAGGATCTAGAGTTGTTATACCTAATCCTCATCTTTCTTCCTCTTCTATTATTAATGAATCAAGCTGCCATTAAAAGTAAGTGTTGGGGGCTTCCCTGGTGGCGCAGTGGTTAAGAGTCTGCCTGCCAATGCAGGGGACACGGGTTCGATCCCTGGCTCAGGAAGATCCCACATGCAGTGGAGCAACTAAGCCCATGCACCATAACTACTGAGCCTGCACTCTAGAGCCCATGAGCCACAAGTACTGAAGCCCGCGCACCACAGCTACTGAATCCCGTGTGCCTAGAGCCTGTGCTCTGCAACAAGAGAAGCCACGACAATGAGAAACCCACACACCATAAGGAAGAGTAGCCCCCACTCGCTGCAACTAGAGAAAGCCTGCTCAAAGCAACAGAGACCCAACACAGCCAAAAATAAATAAATAAATTTATTTAAATTAAAAAAAAAAAAGTAAGTGTTGGGAATTCCCTGGTGGTCCAGTGGTTAGGACTCTGCGCCCTCACTGCCGAGGACCCGGGTGCAATCCCGGTCAGGGAACTAAGATCCCACAAGCTGCGAGGGATGGCCAAAAAAAAACAGAACTAAAAAAAAATGTTAATTTTTTTAAACAAGCATATATTACTTTAGTTATTCTAAGGAATGAGCACACATTTTGGTACTTTTAAATTAATGCAATGTTAATGTAATGTAATAGAATCAAACGGTACTAAAATCTAGTCCTCATTTTGCTGTTGACTTCCTAGGTATTCTTCATCAAGTCTTTCCTTCTTTGGGCTTTAGTTTCCTCGTCTAGATAGTTTATGCACAGTAACTTTTAAATATATTTATCACAACCCACATTAAGGAATACATTTTATACTATGATCTAGTATATATTCCCTTCAGTATGTCTTATATGTGAATGAACCAACCCATTCTATATGTGACATTCTCTGATATCTCCCATAATTTTTTTAATTGAGGTAAAATTCACATGAAATCCACTGTTTTAACCTTTTTAAAAAGTGTACAATTCAGTGGCTTTTAGTACATTCACAGTGTTGTGTGACTATCACCACAATCCCATACCAGAACATTTCCATCATCCCCCAAAAGAATCCCCATACCCATTAAGCAAGTCACTACTTTACCTTCCAGCTCCTGGCAACTACTAATCTATTTCTGTCTATGGATTTGCCTATTCTGAACATTTTATATAAATAGAATCATATAGTATGTGGCCTTTTGTGTCTGGTTTCTTTCAGCATATGGTTTCAGGGTTCATGCATGTTGTATCATTATCAGTACTTCATTCCTTTTTATGGCTAAGTAATATTCCACTGTATAGCTGTACCATCTTTTGCTTATCCATTCCTCGGTTGATGGATATTGAGTTGTTTCTACTTTTTTACCTATCATGAACAATGCTGCTACAAACATTCATGTACAAGTTTTTGTTTGAACACCTGTTTTCGTTTCTCTTGGGTATATATCTAGGAGTGGGACTGCTGAGTCATATGGTAACTCTGTTTAATAAGGAACGTCCAGATTTTTCCGTAGCAGCCCCATCATTTTATATTCCCAACAGCAATGTGTAAGGGTTCTAATTTCTCCACGTCGTCACCAATACTTGTTATTTTCTGTGTTTGTGTGTGTTCTAATTATAACCATCCTAGTGAGTGTGAAGTGATACCTAATTATTGTTTTGACTTGCATGTCCCAAATAATTTGTGATATTGAGCATCTTTCTATGTGCTTATATCTTCTAAAGAGAAATGTTTACTCGGGTCCTTTTGCCCATTTATTAGTTGGGCTCTTTGTGATTTTCATGCTAAATTATAAGATTATTTATATTTATTTATAAATCTTATGAATTATAATATTCTGGATACTAGACCTTTATCAGATATATGTTTTGCAAATATTTTCTCCCACTGTTGGTTGTCTTCTCATTTTCTTGATAAATATCCTTTAATGTACAAAAGTCTTTAATTTTTATGAGGTCTAATTTATCTGTTTTCTTTTGTCACTTGTGCTTTTCATGTCATATCTAATAATTCATTGCCAAATTCAGGGTCATGAAGATTTACCCCTATGTTTCCCTCTAAGAATTTTATGATTTTAGCTTTTACATTTAGGTCTTTGTTCCATGTCAAGTTAATTTTTGCATGTGTGAGGTAAGGGTCTACTTCATTCTTTTGCATGTAGTCATCCACTTGTCCCAGCACCATTTGTTGAAAGACTATTTTTTTTTTCTTCTGTATGGGCCATACTTTTTTGCTTCTTTTCATGCCTCATAATTTTTTGTTGAAAACTGAACGTTTGAATATTATAGTGTGGCAACTCTGGAAATTAGATGCTCTCCAGAGTTTGTTGTTGCTCTTTTTTTTTTTTTTTTTTTTTTAATTATTTATTTTATTTCTGGCTGCATTGGGTCTTCGTTGTGGTGTGCGGGCTTCTCGTTGCAGTGGCTTCTCTTGTTGCGGAGCACAGGCTCTAGGTGCGTGGGCTTCAGTAGTTGTGGTGCAAGGGCTCAGTAGTTGTGGCGCACGGGCTTAGTTGCTCCGCAGCATGTGAGATCTTCCCGGGCCAGGGATTGAACCCATTTCCCTGTATTGGCAGGTGGATTCTTAACCACTGTACCACCAGGGAAGTCCCTGTGTTGCTCCTTTTTTATTTTTTTTTTTAAATAAATTTATTTATTTTATTTTATTTTTGGCTGCATTGGGTCTTTGCTGCTGCACACAGGCTTTTCTCTAGTTGCAGCGAGTGGGGCTACTCTTTGTTGCGGTGTGCGGGCTTCTCATTGTGGTGGCTTCTCTTGTTGCGGAGCACAGGCTCTAGGTGCGTGGGCTTCAGTAGTTGTGGTGCAAGGGCTCAGTAGTTGTGGCGCACGGGCTTAGTTGCTCCGCAGCATGTGAGATCTTCCCGGGCCAGGGATTGAACCCATTTCCCTGTATTGGCAGGTGGATTCTTAACCACTGTACCACCAGGGAAGTCCCTGTGTTGCTCCTTTTTTATTTTTTTTTTTAAATAAATTTATTTATTTTATTTTATTTTTGGCTGCATTGGGTCTTTGCTGCTGCACACAGGCTTTTCTCTAGTTGCAGCGAGTGGGGCTACTCTTTGTTGCGGTGTGCGGGCTTCTCATTGTGGTGGCTTCTCTTGTTGCAGATTCTTAACCACTGTGCCACCAGGGAAGCCCTGTTGCTCGTTTTTGAAGCTGTTGTTTATTTAGTGAATTTTCTGAACTAATTTTGTAAACTGTGTATTCTTTGTCATGTGTAGACACTGAAATCTTTGTTTCATCAGCTTAGTGGTTCACTGGCGATTCAGCAGAGATTTCCCTAAACACCTGCGGGGGGCAGGGAGGACTCTTCCAGTCTTTGTAGATTGGCTCTGTGGGTGTGTTGGGGCCTGCTATCACCTCTGAGCCAGGCAGTTTACAACTCTGTATTAGCCTTCACTTCCTGCTTGTGGTCAGCAAGAGGTGAGAGTTTAGGGCCTTCTCAGGTCTTTCCTAAGCATGTGCCCAGCCATGGGCGTCCAAGTGGCCTTCTAGAGTCGCAAAAATATGTCAAAGCTTTTCAAAGCCTTTATTCTCCAAACTTTCTCATTCCCCAGCCTTTCCTGTTTGCTGTTATCCCTTGCCCCATCCAGCAGAGGCTCATGCATTTGTCTTTAAATGTTTTGGACAATTGCCTCTGCCCTGGGAGAGTTCCAAGTTAGGCAAAATAAAGTCAAACCCTTTGAGCTCAGCCATCAGGGAGCCACCAAACAGGTCCAAAAAAAAAAAAAAAAAAAAATTTTTTTTTTTTTTTTTTTTTTTTAAATATTTAAACCTACAATTCTTTGAAAATGAGAAATAAAGTCCATTCTTCCTTGGGTACTTAGGAACCTATACTAGGAATGTAGGCTGTTGTCTTCAAAACTATTGCCGAGTAGGGATGGAGCCAGGATAAGTTAAAATGCTACAAAACTCTCTTACTAGGACCCAGGTGGTTTTCGTCCTCAATAAGTATTCACCTAGTTGCTGTAAACTTTAGTTTCTAGAGTTCTGATAAAGTTGGTTCTGACAGATTTTTTTGCTGGGTATTTCTCTGCTTTTGTAGAGGGATAATCTTTGAGCATTCCCTACTTTGCCATTTTCACTGATGTAACCTCCTCTCCATATATATTTTTTAAACGTAAGTTGTAGCCCACTAATGAATTAAGATCTACAGTTCAAAAACACTGGTCTAATATCCTTGGTGTACTAAGAACATACGAACTAATAAGCAAGGTGAAGATTTCCACTCTGAGGACATGTTAATTAACTATGTTTATTCAAACTTTAACAAAGGAGACTGAAAATGTAACCAAAGTGATTTGTTCAACCAACCTTCAGATATGTTGGCAAAATTATAGTCACTTCTCACCATATTAATGGGATATTCAGACAAGTTTCTGAACAGGGTCCCCATTACAGATGTTTTCATCTCCACAGTCCTTGGATTTAGGGGTGTACTGTGCAATTGCTGTTACTATAGACTCTCTCGTCCTCTTTTTCAGCTTTGGGACATCCGTAAGAAAGCAGCGATCCAGACATTTCAGAACACCTACCAAGTGTTAGCTGTGACCTTCAATGACACAAGTGATCAGATTATTTCTGGTGGAATAGACAACGATATCAAGGTATGTTAGATGCTTATCTTATATTTACCTTTCACCTGTCTCCACTCACAGAGGTAAATCTTTCCAAACTTCTTAGCTTTGCACTTTATGCCAACTAAATGGAAGATAAATTAGAACTTGTTTTCCTTCTGTCCTGTCTTCATTGACTTCCTAAGTCAGGGTTGCATTACAGCTCATATAAATGCCATTAGGGAATAGGCAGTTAATGTGAAGTGGGAAGTCCCTGTGTGGGAACTCTGAAAAATGAAGGATGCCTTCCCTGCCTAGAGGCATTTGAAACTTTTTTTTTTAAACGTGCGTTGGCCTCATGAGATAGCAGTAAATCAATTTGTGATTCTGTACCCTAATCTCTCAGTGTGTCTTTCTTTTTGAGACTATGGAAAGGAAGTTTTGGGGGGTCCTTAGCTAAGAATGTGAGATGGTAATGATGTTGGAGAAAGAGGCAATAGACTACAGTGTCTAGAAGCAGTACAGTGTAGCTCAGGCTTTCAAGTAATTGACTTGGGGTCTGTTCTCAGTTCCACTATTTTCTAGTTTTTTGTGACTTCACACTAGTTCTTTCACTTCTTTCAGCCTCTGTTTTATCATGTATGCACCAGGGGTAATAATAATATCTATCTCATAGGGTTGTCATGGGGATTAAATGAGCCAAATTCATTAGAGCACCTCGCAGTTTTTGGACATAGCAAGTGCCAGTAAATGTGAAATGTGTGGGGGCGGGGGGAGGGCACTCAGTTTGTGTCTGCTTTTACTTATTGGCTTCCTTAGGTATTTGAAAGACTTTGACTTACCTTCTGCTTTGTCATGAGACTAGTAACTGTTGGGTAAATACTCAACTTATGTTGTCTCTACCTAGAAATTGTACTGTATTCCCATCTCTTCTTGCCTCCTTTGCTGTTACTATGGATGGAATGTCCTTTTGTCTAAAGGTAGTCCCTTAAGTGGAAGGATTTCAACCTTTTTTCCTGTCTCTGGGATCTCATGCCATCATTTTCCCAGATCTTTTATATATATATTTTTCCTTTTTTTTAATATTTATTTATTTATTTGGCTGTGCCGGGTCTTAGTTGCAGCACTCGGGATCTTCCTTGCAGCACTCGGGATCTTTAGTTGCGGCACACAAACTCTTAGTTGCGGCATGTGGGATCTAGTTCCCTGACCAGGGATCAAACCCAGGCCCCCTGCATTGGGAGCTCAGAGTCTTAGCCACTGGACCACCAGGGAAGTCCCCCAGATCCTATATTTTTAAACAACTGTATTGCTTCTCATTAGCATTTCATTATGCTCAGGTCTTCTCTTGGTGGGGTAAGGAGTCTTCCTTCAATTCCACATTGTCTTGTTATTGCCCTGTCAGTCTTCCCCTTTACAGCCAAACTTCTTGAAAGATGGTGATAGTGGATATGATAATAATAGTGTTATCATTATCCTCTAATACTTAACTGTGTCGGACATTGTTCTTGGAGCTTTACATTATTAATTCATTTAAGCCTCACAACGATACTATGAAATAAGTACTATTAATGCTGTTTTACCAGCGAAGAAACTGAGCTAAGAGAGGCACAACATCTTAACCGAAGGCTATACAGCTAATAAGCGATGAGACCTCAGTTCAAAACGCAGAGTTTGGTTCCAGAGTCCTGCTCTTATTTAATACCTGTGAGAAATCCCCGGAAGATTTCCCACACTCACTGTCTTTAATGCCTTATCTCCGTTTCATTCCTCAGTTCCCGTATCTCCTGACCACTCCTCGGCAGTCTGGCTTCTGCCTCCACTGTTTTATTGACACTGTTCTCTTCAAGGTCACCAGTGATCTCTCTGTTACTAAACCCAGTAGATCCTTTTAGTCTTCTTTTGTTTGTTTTTTTAAACTGGCTCTAACAGTATGCTTTCCTACCCCTTCCATCAGGCATATCCTTCTTCAGATACCTCTACAAGCTATTCTCTCTATGCATTCTTTAAATGTCATTATTCCCCCAGGTTCTTTCCTAGCTGCTCTTCTTATATATACCTTTCCCTGGACAAGTCTCATCTAATTCTGTGACTTTAATTGTCATTTCTGTTCAGATGAGTCTGTTCTCAACACAGATCTTCAGCTCCAGGCCCATGTGTACAACCAGCTACTCAGCATCCCCCACTTGGATGTCTCATAAGTACTTCAAATTCAACATTTCCAAAATTCAACTTCACATCCCTTTTCCACCCTATAACTATTTGGAGAATGTACAGTCAGAACATGGGGGCTTAATTAGATCATCTTAATAGCTAATGCATTATTTCCCTGAGTGAAGTTTGGGGGCCCATTATCATTAGAATCACTAGAGGGCTCTAATACACATAAAAGTGGATTAGTGTCATCTAGCTATGGTAATTTTAATACTTTTAAGTTATTATTAAATTTACATACTATGAAATTAACCTTTTTTTTAGTGTACAGTTCTATGAATTTTAATGCTTGTGCAGATTCATGTAACAACCACAAACAGTACAGAACAATTTCCATCACCCCAAAAATCTTCATAGTACTCCTCTGTGTCAAACCCTCTGCCCATCCCTAACCCCTACCAACCATTGATAATGTTCCTTGTCCTATAGTTCCTACTCTAGAATTTCATATGAATGGATTCATACAATATGTAACCTTTTGAGACTGGCTTTTTAAATTTGAACTATGAGAATTTAATCTTTTCGTATCTACTGTGGGGATAGACTAGCCTAATACTCTTGTGCCAGTAATGTCTTCTTACCACAAGTAGTGTGGCTTATTCTGGGCTCT
This sequence comes from Physeter macrocephalus, assembly GCF_002837175.3. Taxonomy (NCBI): domain Eukaryota; kingdom Metazoa; phylum Chordata; class Mammalia; order Artiodactyla; family Physeteridae; genus Physeter; species Physeter macrocephalus. The sequence goes on along the minus strand of NC_041216.1, from coordinate 10,945,429 downwards.
TTGTGTAGACTGTTTCAGGGCGTTTTATAAACAAATATATTCAGTTGTACTATAGTCCTGAAGGGACTGAGTCTCTTTTTAGGTTTTGAAGGTTTTCCATGTCTTCTCAGACACACGTTATATGTTATACCTTCTCTTAGGATCACCTTTTTTTCAGATAGTTAATCTCAGTCTTTGTTGATATATACCAATTTTGTTCTGAAATCCAAACTTATCTCAAATATGAGTAATATATAAATATAGTCCCATGAGTACGGCAATTAATAACTCTACATCATAGCCTTGTAACCTTTTTTTTTTTAAATATAGTTGATTTACAGTGTTGTGCTAGTTTCTGGTATACAGCAAAGTGATTCAATTATACATATATATTCTTTCTCTTATTCTTTTACATTATGGTTTATTATAGGACATTGAATATAGTTCCCTGTGCTGTACAGTAGGACCTTTGTTGTTTATTTTATATATAGTAGTTTATATCTGCTAATCCCAAACTCCTAATTTATCCCTCCCCAACTCCCTTTCCCTTTTGGTAACCATAAATTTGTTTTCTATGTCTGTGAGTCTGTTTTGTAAATAAGGTCATTTGTGTCATATTTTAGATTCCACATGTAAGTGATGTATCATATGGTATTTGTCTTTCCCTTTCTGACTTACTTCATTTAGTATGATAATACCTAGGTCCATCCATGTTACTGCAAATGGCATTATTTCATTCTTTTTATGGCTGAGTAATATTATATTATATAATATACCACATTTTCTTTATCCATTCATCTGTTGATGGACATTTAGGTTGCTTCCATGTCTTGGCTATTGTAAATGATGCTGCTGTGAACATTGGGTGCATGTATCTTTTCAAATTAGAGTTTTCTCCTGATGTATGCACAGGAGTGGGGTTGTTGGATCATATCAGAGCCTTTATCTTTATCTTTCTAAACAAAAAGTCATTATTCTGTCCACAGACATTCACGTTTTTCTGCCAGTGCTCATTTTCAGGGATTTTTTTTTTATTAGAAATGCACACAGTATTCTAAAAACTCGAGCATTCTTATCATGTACCTGCTCTGGATCATTACGTTCTCTTGTCAGCATTGGGAACTCCGTGTTTGTGCGCTGTTTACAGTATATCTTATTTTCCAAGCTAAAAATCAGGGTAGGCTTTCCTGATTTGCCTACTTATTTACCTTAAAAGTTTTGCAGAGATGTAAAAATTGCATTTAAATGTATGGTTAATAAATCAACTTTATTGGGAATAAAATTATTAAAAATGAGATTAAATTACTTATTACAATTTAAATGTTTTTAGTAGTAAAAATGATCATTTGTTCATTGAAGAAAGTTTAGAAAAAATAAAAATAGAAAAAAAGTCACTCGTAGTCTCATCATTCAAATTTAGTCAATCTTGATATTTCAGTTATTTCCTCTCAGTCTGTTTCTGTGCCATAGTATTTTGTATGTAAATGTCTTAATGTTCAGATAAAATTTTATATGATGCTCTTTTCACTTAGTAACATATAGCTACTACTTTGTCTGGAACCCCCGACACTAGATATTGCCATGGCTGGCTTAGTCTTGTCTTCAAATGTCAGCTCAGACATATCTGTAGAGAGGATTTCTTAGATGAAACTAGGCCCTCCTTCTAGTTGCTCTCCATCACATCACTCTTATCTTATTTTCTTCTTAGCGTTGTAGTTTGGATCATTTTTCTGTTTCTCTTTTTCTCTAGTTTTATTGAGATATAATTGACATATAACACTGTATTAGTTTTCAGTATACAGCATAATGACTTATATAACACAAAATGATTAACTTTAGAAGTCTAGTTAACATCCATCACTTCACATTGTTAGAATATTTTTTCTTGTGATAAGAACTTTTAAGATCTATTTTCTTAGCAACTTTCAAGTATACAATACAGTATTGTTAACTTTAGTCACCATGATGTACATAACATCCCCAGAACTTAGGATCATTTTTCTGATTCTGCCACTTAATTCCTAGCTATGTGATCTTAAGAAAGTTATTTAACCTCTCTGAGTTTTCATTTCTTATCTCTAAATGGGATTAATCAGCCTACCTCATACAGTTGTTACATGGATTAAATGAGGTAAAAAATATAATATTCTTAGCAACATGGCAGTTACATAGTAAGTGTTAAGCACATGTCAGCTACCATCATCTAGAATATTAGAATACTCTAGATATTTTATTATTAGAATATTCCATAATTTAGTAAGCAGCAATCAATATACTGAACGTTTAGTCTGTTTCATATGTATCACTATCACAAATTATGCTGCTGTATCCAACATATTTCTGTGTGAAACTTTTTCCATATTTAGTTACTTCCTCAGAATAGATTTCTAGATGAAAATTAATGTGATAACAAATATAAGGACGTTTCACATTTTGGATACAGGTTGCCACATTGTTTTTTGGTGACAGCAGTTAATAATTTGAAATCAGGTTGCTATAGCTATTTGACTTCATTTTGCTCTTGTATAACTAAGGGGTGTGCTTGAGAGATGTGAGACCATAGAATTTCGGTCTTCTCCCTATTTAACAATAACCTGTTCTGACATGCTTAGGAGTGAGTAACTGCCCTTGGACCCGGAAAGACTCTTTTTTAAAAATATTTATTTATTTTTGGCTGCGTTGGGTCTTCGCTGCTCCGTGTGGGCTTTCTCTAGTTGTGGAGAGTGGGGGCTACTCTTTGTTGTGGTGCGCAGGCTTCTCATTGTGGTGGCTTCTCATTGTGGAGTGTGGGCTTCAGTAGCTATGGCCCGGGCTTGAACCGTGTCCCCTGCATATTGCCCCTATCAAATTGCCTCTAGTCAATTAACAAGTACCCTTTAAGCAGTCAGGGGCTTACCAGCCTTGAGCATTTGCTTGACAAATCCCTACACTGCCTTACTACATTAGGAAGTACACCTGAAGAGCCTGGTTTTTGTTTGCTTCTGTCTCTCAGATAGCACTGCCTATTCTGAGAAAGCGGGGGAGCAAACAGGGAATGGAAGCCCCTTTTAAAATCTGGAGTGAGCAAATTCTCTATATGTTTGTGAGCAAATATACTGTTCCTGCCAGCCTCTTGGGATTTTCTTCCTGGGCATAGAATTGTGGAGTCAGAGGAAAATGAATAAAAGAAGAAAATGTGTTCTTCTTAATGACTTGAAGATCTGATTGGCAATTCTTTGGCATTGCTTGTAATCCTGAGCTCTAGTCAGAATGGGAGTTTAGTTGATGATTTTTTTTAATGTAGTGGGTAAAGAGATAGATTTTCCCACCTCTGCTCTCATCCTTTCCGATTATCTGGGCCAGAAGGATCTTTCTGGAATCTGGCCAACTCATTCCACTACTCTGAACCCTTCTGTGGCTCCCCAGTGAGGGAGATCAAGTGCAAGCCAGTCGTTCAAAACCTTTCATGAGGTGCCCTTTGCCTGCCTATCACTCAAGCATTGTCTGCTGCCTCTCTTTGCCCAATTCCCTACAACCCAGTAATTTTTTCATGCCTCTCTGCTTTCATGCATTATCTTTGCCTGGGAATACCCTTCTATTTTGTCTAAATAAAAAATACCTCTTAGGGGCTTCCCTGGTGGTGCAGTGGTTGAGGAATCCGCCTGCCAATGCAGGGGACACGGGTTTGAGCCCTGGTCCGGGAAGATCCCACATGCCGCGGAGCACCTAAGCCTGTGCACCACAACTACTGAGCCTGCGCTCTAGTGCCCATGCTCTGCAACAAGAGAAGCCACCGCAATGAGAAGCCCACGCACCGTACTAAGAGTGGCCCCTGCTCACCGCAACTAGAGCGAGCCCATGCGCGACGAGGACCCAACGCAGCCAAAAATAAATAGATTAAATAAATAAATTTTTAAAAAAAACAACCAACAACCTTTTGGGAATTCCCTGGCGGTCCAGTGGTTAGGTCTCTGCACTCTCACTGCCAGGCGCCCGGATTTCAATCCTGATTAGGGAACTAAGATCCCACAAGCTGCGTGGTGTAGCAAACAAATAAACAAAATCTCCTTCTTTTTCCATATCCTGCTCAAGTGCTTTATTCTCTGTGAAACCTTCCCTTTTTCCCTCCCATCCACGTACCATGGGAACATTAATCCCTCTGCTGTCTTGGCTATTGCCCCTTGTCCAGGCCTCTCATCACTTTTTTAGCTCCTTGAGAACAGGGACAACATCTCTTTTATCTCAAGCAGCGCCTGCCACTAATCAGATGCCCAAACATTCACTGAACAGCTGATTAGGACATCTGCAAAATATTTTGCTTAAATTAGTGCCCTACTCACTCTTCTTTGGCAAATCCCAGATACATTTTGGCTCTGCAAAACAACGTGTGCAGGCCTCAAAGAGGAAGGTCTGGAAGGAGCACCCATGTGTTATGAGGGATGATGAATTACATTCTCTCCTAAAAAGCTAAAGATTTCAACAGTGCCTTCTCTGAAGAGGAGGAACAATAGCTTGAACAAAAAAATGTCAGCCACTTCAAGCTTCCCTAATTATTGAGGCAACAAACATCCTGACACAAAAATGATTGTATGTGAAGTGTGTTGGGTTCCACACATGAATTATTGATGGGGAAAGTGGAGTTGTCTGCCTTATGTATTGCTTTGACATACAACATCAAACTCATTTCTAGATGAGGAAGGTGCCTTGCTTAAAGAGACAGCAGAAAATTGTTTCATTTAGAAAAACTATGTGTCAGTACTGAATCAAATTTGGATGAAATTTTATATAATAACAATGATCTTAACAAAATTGCGGTTCTTTTTCCATATGACATTCCAGACCATTTCTATTTCCTTTAATATATTTTTTACATAGTTTCAGTCTATGTAAATATAGACTGTTTTGTATTTTCCTTCTTTGCTTAATAATAGATTATTTTATAAACATTTTTACATTTGATCTTCAGAGTATTTTTAGGAGTTGCTTAATAATAGCTACCAATTATTATTGGGCCTGCTGTGTACTAGGCATTCTATTTGTGATCCTCACAACAGCCATAAGAAGTAAATGTTATCCCCATCTTACAGACCAGAAACAGGCTCAGAGAGGGTTAGTGGGCCAGTGATACATAACTCTTAAGTTGCAAAGACTGGTTCGGTCTGACCCTAAGTGCTCACTCTTTCCACTCTGCTCTTCGAATGCTAGCATGAGAGCTCGTAGTGTTACAGTGTGTTTATGAGCCATAACTTAATGAACAGTTTATTTTTTCTGTTTGACATTAGGTTATTTTCAGCTGAACTGTTTCTCTTACCTTTCCTAGCCAGGGAACAGTGAACCTACAATTTACTTTTCTTTTAATAAATATGCTTTTCCATTGTATACATATTATGACGTTAAATGAAAAATTTTAAGCCTCTGTATTTTTGCATATTACCTTGTTATATACATTTTACATGCAATCGTAATGCCTTTTTCAAATGACTTGTTTACTTGTTTTTATATAGTTCTAATAGTTTATTTTTAGTTGCTAAGAATCATAGTTTAAGTGTTTTAAATGCTACTTTGTTTATGAATTGAAAATAACCTCTTTAAATTCTATTATTTTTTGTTCAACTTTATCTTAATATTTGACATTCATTAGTTCATATTTTTCTAGTCAAACTTAGTAACTTTGACTCTGTTTTAGAAAGGCAAGAGTTTTTTCCTCTTTGGTAGAAATCCTATATTTTGTGGTAAAGTAATGCTTGGCCCAGAGGCAGATTAAGAAGGGATACCAATTTTCCCAGGCAGTTGACTCTTTAATAACTATTTCTTTGCTGTTCACAATTTGATTTTCTGGGAGTGCTGCCTTGTTTTGTTTTGCAGGTCTGGGACCTGCGCCAAAATAAGCTGACCTACACGATGAGAGGCCATGCAGATTCAGTGACTGGCCTGAGTTTAAGCTCTGAAGGCTCTTATCTCTTGTCCAATGCAATGGACAATACAGGTAACTTTGGAAAGAAAAGCTCTCCCAGTGCCCAGTCACTGTAGACCCTAAAGAAAGTGGGCATTAGGAACTAGAAATGTGTGCTGGATAAATGAGGGTCCAAGGAAAGAGTCCAGGATGGCTTGCAGGTGTCCACCAGGACAATTAGGAAAACAGGTTTTAATAGAAAAAACTTTAGGCCCAGAGGGCTGGGTGCGCGGGAAGGCAGCCTGGCCTCCACGCCACGTGCCGCCATGTCGATGCTTTGCCGCCTCGGCGTTGTGAGGCAGATGTTTCTTCTTCGCCTGTGACAAATAGGTTTTGGGAAAAGTTGCCTATGGTGACCTTGAACTTGCACCTTTATGAGACTCAGCAGGAAGAGAAGTCCAAACCCATCAGCCGTTGCCCCATTCACTACAAAGAGGACCTGCCTTTTGATATTGTAGAGCTCATGGAGGAGATAGAAAAGAAGACAGGATTTTTAACAAATGTATTTAAGTGTTGCGTCACCGGCCATTGGAATTCAGAGCCTTCTTTGCTTACTACAGTGCCATCTGTAACAAGGAAACAGGCCAGCTCAGCAAAGCTGACAAGGAACTCATCATTGTGGTAACCAGCCTGGCCGACAGGTGCTCTTATACCGTGGTTGTCCACAGTGCCCGGTACAGGGTCTTCTCAAAGAACCCAGTGCTCTCTGACCAGGTCTGTGTGAACTGGAGAAAGTCTGACCTCCCTGCCCAGGAAAAGGCAGTGCTGGAATTTGCACTTGCTATTTTCCTGAGCTGATGACATAACAGATGACCATTTCAAAAAGCTCGAGGTGCATGTCTTCAACCAAGAAGATGCCTGGGATATAGCTGCAATTTCAGCTTTTTATGCCATGTCCAGCCACCTTGCTCATTTTGTCAGTCTTGTTCCCAACAAAGAATTCTATCTGATGGGCAGAACCAATGATGTCAAAGACATCAGGAGTGAACTTGCTGCTCCCAAAGTATAAAAGCCTGAACAGAGAGGCCAGTGTTTACATGTCCAGCACACTGCATTATAAGACACCAGTTGGGAAGTAATTTTTTTTAATGTTTAGTCAGTGGATAGGGAAGAAAGTAAATAAATTTGTTCCCTGCCTGCTTGGTGAGATAGATCCTAAGGGACATGTGATATCTGGGCCTAGGGGAAACCTTTTACTTTTTTACTTCTGTTGTGATCAGGGACAAAGGAGTTCAGAGGATGCTTTAGGCATTTCTGATGAACTGATATCTATGAATTTCAGCAGTTGAAGTTGAACATTTTTTAGCTTTTAAAAATAGTGTTGGGGCTTCCCTGGTGGCGCAGTGGTTGAGAGTCCGGCTGGCCAATGCAGGGGACATGGGTTTGTGCCCCGGTCCGGGAAGATCCCACATGCCGTGGAGCGGCTGGGCCCATGAGCCATGGCCGCTGAGCCTGTGCGTCCAGAGCCTGTGCTCCGCAACCGGAGAAGCCACAACAGTGAGAGGCCCGCGTACCGCAAAAAAATATATATATATAGTGTTACATACAAATTGGTCTGTATAGACTGTGGCTTGAAATCAGTTCCTTGTTAACACGGTGGTATATAAAGGCTCTGAAAGGCAGTGGGTAAATAGAAGCAGGCACCAAGTTGTTCTTTCTTTAGTGCCTTCCCCATTAACCTCCAGTGATTTTTGTTTAAATCATGGTCATCTCAGTAGAATTTTAGTCCTTATGTAGTTTATTCTTATTTTAGGTTTTAGTAAAAATTATTTGGAACAAGAGGGTTCTCACATTTTAAGCAGAAGTGTAAGAAAAAACCAACCCTGACATTACTAAGCGACTCGTTCTGCGTGTCACAACCACGAGTGCCTTATGTGTGCGGCTGTCTTAACTTTGTAGGAGTCATTTTCATTATCACTGATAGAGGTACATGCAAACCTACAAAATGCTTTTGTTTCCATATGACTTCTTTAGATTCTCTAAATTGCCAGTGAACAGTTCTTAATCAGTTTGGGGGAAATAGTTAATTTTGAATTGCCTGAACTGTGAAATCTGATTATCTTGAGACAGCACAACTCTTGCTGCAGAGCTTGTGTTTTTCTGTTGGAACTATATTTTAAATACCTTGGAATATGTAACCTTTTAAATATGTAACCTTTTAAAATTGACTTTTGAGGGGAGGAGGCAGGGGCATAATAAAAGAAAAAAAAAAAGAAGAAAAAGAAAAAACTTTAGAAGAGATGGTCAAGAAGCCAGGATTCTAGTCCCAGATCTGCCATCTAATCCCTGAGCAACTTTGCACATAGCATTTGTCCTCTCTGGGCATCCGTTTCTATACTGATAATATAAGAGACCTGGACTTCACTTTTAAGGCCCATTTCAGCTCTGGTATGTTATGAATCCAAGGCTATGGATTCAAGCAGGGTACAAAAAACTCATAGTGATTAGTTTACTGAGGAAGATGGGTCTGGAGATCCATCCAAGGCAGTTCTCAAGCATTTTCAAAGAGTACCAAGCTCAGATGATCAATAGACCTATTGATAGCTCAGTTGTGCTCTTTCTGCCAGTCTGTCTTCCCTCCCCACTCCAAAAGCATTGATGTGACAAGAGGTCCTCATTAAAACACCTCAATATTCTGGATTTACACACACACTTGTCCTTCCTTTGCTTGTTTTTGAATTGTTGGATGGGAGGGTGGGTTTACTATAGCAAAAAAGAAAGATGACCTGTTGGATTATATGCTTAATATTGGGAGAGTTTGGAACTGCCCCTCTGATATACTAAAATGTTTTCACTGACATTTTGTAAGGAAAACTGTGCCTAGCACTCAATGGGTACTCAATTAATACTTGTTGAATGAATGAACATCCTTACCTTCTGACTGTATTCTCAGCTGAATAGCAAACTTTCATGCATAGCTTCACCTTTTTATACCTGTTTGACTTCAAGGATTGTTGTTTTTTTCACACTCAAATAAAATGACATCACTCAAATTCCACTGTAGGTTTAGCTTTAGTTAACAACGGCTGTGGCCACTGCTTACTGTGGGTGTTTCTATCCTATTTCAGTAGATTTGCCATTGTCTTATTCTAGCTTTGTTCATAGTAAGGAAAGATGAGATTCCCTAAATGGTTATTAAAATAAAAACAAGAAGAATCTCTTGTTATAGCTATACAATAAAATAACAAATTGTTTTTGTTTATTGTTTTGTTTATTGCTGCCAATCTTTTAGAGCCCTTTCACATGTATCATTTTATTTGACCCTTAAAATATTCTTATTTTTAAAAAAAAGAGCAAGTGGTATTCTCGTTTTATAAAGGCGACCAAAACACAAAGAACCTCACTATTTTCCTGATATCCCCCATATATACAGCAGAGCTAGAATTGGAATCAAAGTTCACTTATTCTAATTCTTGGTAGTTTGGTAGTTGTCAGTTTCCCCTGTGAGCAAAATTAGAAAAGGTTAGTCCTGAATTTGATTTTTATAGATTGATTGTCACAGTAGTCAGTGGTATTTAGACTGTCATATTGAAACTTTGCTAGTGTGACTCTTGGGGTTGGCAGAGGAATCATTTGCAGAATGTTTTGTTGAAATCAGTATCACACCCAACTACTTTCTGTTGCAGATCCCCAGCAATGTGTTTGACATTTTCCCTTCCTACCTTCTCAGTTTTCCTCTGTGTCCTTAGTCCCTGTTAATGGAACTTGGATGCATTTCGTTCCCATTAAAAAAATAAAAAAGCCTTGTTAGGTAGCAGTGTACCATGTTGGTCTTTCACCACCCGGGAAACAGCATCTGTCATTGACATGATACTGATTTCAGCTGGGTTCTCAGGAGGCCCCTGGCTGATAGCTGTTTTGCTTTGTTTGAATTTGCAGTGCGGGTCTGGGATGTTCGGCCCTTTGCTCCCAAAGAAAGGTGTGTGAAGATATTTCAAGGAAATGTACACAACTTTGAAAAGGTGAGTTCTGCATGGCAGAGGAATTTTACTGTCCATTTGATTCAAAGAAACATTTAAGATGGTGCTAAGCATAAGGAACAACAGCTCTACTGAGAAGGGGCTGCAGTCTAGTAACACTGTTCTCCATCAAAACTGTTCTTGCCAGAAATAAAACTAATAGAAGCATAGGCAAGAAGGCAATCACATAGATAGATAGTGATGGGGCCCCCCTCAAATTTAGGACTTCGGACTTCAACAAGACACTCCTATCTTTTTAATTCCTTGGGAACTTTGACCCTCATAGGTCAGTGTTCCATATGGGACTCAGATTCCCGTGGCTATTACCCAGATGGCCTCCCTCACCCTCCCAGTGACCAGCTATTAGAGCCCTGAGAATACATCCCTTCCCTCAGTAAGCACCACAGGCCAAGTTCTGAGAGACAGAAATTTTTTCTAACTCTCAAATCCCAGGTCAGCTCTTCAAAGCAGCTTTTCCTCCAGATAGTTTGTTAATATAGACTAATGTTTTCCTTTTGAGAACCCATTAAAATTCAATTTTACTTTATAAATCAAATTTTATATTTGTTAGAATTGGTTTTATTTTTATTCTCCTATGATATAAACAAAAAATTTAATGAGGATCAAGATAAAGGAGCAAGGGGAGCCTCCGTTTATAGGCAGAATAAAATTTTGTTGCCAGGTCCACTCTTAATTTACTGGAAATTAAGCAATTTCTACAGTTGGTTTTTATATGGTTTGAAATATATCAAATTAGGTTGTCTTGGGCCACAGAATATAAGATAATTATTGATTATATGCTGGGGAGAATAATTAAAACTCTATTTAAGAGGGGGAATTCCCTGGAGGTTTAGTGGTTAGGACTCCATGCCTCCACTCTGTGGGGCACAGGTTCGATCCCTGGTCGGGGAACTAAGATCCCACAAGCCATGTGGCACGGCCAAAAAAAAAAAAACTCAAGAAATTTAAAGCCTCTTAGTGATGCTATAGTCTAATAAAGAGGGGTTTGGTGCATTATTATATTCATTGGATTCCTGCTTATTCATCATTATAGAATCTTCTGAGATGTTCTTGGTCACCTGATGGAAGCAAGATAGCCGCTGGCTCAGCCGACAGGTAAAGATTACTAGGCAGGCGTGAGGTAAAGAATGATGTAGCTATGCAGGTATCTTCTCATGTTTAATGCATTAAGTGCAGATACTGAGCTATAGCAGACAGAGAGTTATAGCTGTACTCAGAGATGAAGTCTTGTGTGGTCTGAAGGGTTTAAGGATCATGTGAACAAATACATCATTTCTGCCCTCTCTGGATACATTTTACACCTGGAGGGTAAACAGTTTCTTTGGTTATTGGATTCCCTTTGCCATCAAAGTAAAATTCAGGGCTTCCCTGGTGGCGCAGTGGTTGAGAGTCCGTCTGCCAATGCAGGGGACAAAAAAAAGTAAAATTCAAACTCCTTATCTGGCTCCAGTTTCCCTCATGAGATTCTTCTGCCATGCTTCAGTTCATTCAGATACATACTGTGTACTCCTCCCCCACCATCACCACAGTGCTTCACTCACATGGAACTTTCCCTGTTCTTACATCCCTTATGCCTCCAGGCTTCTCTCTCTCTCTTTTTTTTTTTTTTTTTTTTTTGGTATGCGGGCCT